>NW_020291920.1:80615-325356 GCF_003184865.1 Aspergillus homomorphus CBS 101889 | reverse complement strand
CTCCTCCTCCTCCTCCTCCTCCTCCTCCTCTCTTGTCTCTCGATCACAACGGGATTGACCACAATGGCCTCTTGTCTCCTTCTAGTCCTCCATCGCTCAGACTTCACCTGTTGTGTTTCAAGAGCTCATGCGCAACGCTGGAGCACTCGCAGGGAGCCTTTGGTGATCAGCGCCAGTTGCTGCACCTAGACTGGTATGGGAAAGGATCTTTTAAGCGCTAGATAGTAGTCACCTGAGAGTCAAAAATCTCCCTGTTTGATTAGTTGCCTGTATCTATTTTCTCTCTCACCCTCACTCACTCAATTACACATTCACACGCTCTTTGTGATTCTACAGGGTTGAGTATCAAGGCTTTACCCGCTCACGGTGACGACGACGATATCTGCCTGCGTTTCGCCCAACTCGCTCTGGTGATCCGAGCCAGTCAATTATGACCCTAGTCTCGGTTTGTTTTTTTTTTTTTTTTTTTGGTATTGAAGTCCCATGCTGCCTGCTGGCTGGCTTCACTCAAGCTCTCCAATTATTCTCCGGACATGATGTCACCCGCGCCTGCAGAAACTTCGCCACAGAGTCGTGGCTTAGTGAGGCGCAGCAACTCGGCCATCGCCGACTCCGACGGGGCAACCTCCTCCCATAGGCAGCTTTATTCTCCGCTTTCCTCTCTCACCTCGGAACACAGTGCAGACGCTACGCTTTACTTTTCTTTTTTTATCTCAAGTACCATCCGCCGACAAACTCGCCTCAGTGGAGTGCTACATGTCCCCCGTCAGCTTGTCTCGCGACTCCTCGGCCTGAATTTGTATAAGACACCAGGGTCCACGATATGTCATTGTGCAGAATCGTAACGCTCATTCAGGTGCTCGCTATCCAATGTGATGGGTCATCTAGTTCCTAGTGCGCAGCTGACGACGCGCTGGCTGCGTCTGATACTGCGGTATGCCCGTCTGTCGTCGGGAGCCGACTCCAGCCGATCAAGCGATGCGCTCTGGCACCGGGCCATCAACCGCTATTCACGTTATACGACGCGATCATCCTGTTCGTCCAATCCTTTCACACTCGCATTTCTGCGTCTGTCGGTAAACCCACTTTCGAGCGCGTACTGAGGCTTTCAGACGCAGTCACATCCACCGCTCGTCACTGCCACAATGCTTGACAGACAGTCTTAGCTGGGTTGATGTCGCGCAAGACAAACCGACAGGCAGACGAGGAGCCATAACAGGACTCTCTGGCCTTCGGCCTGTCTCGGTAACGCCGGAGATCTCATCACTCCGTCTGTTATCTTCCTTGTCTCCGCCATAATTTGCCACCCGGCCACAGCATCGGAGTCTGTTACCTGGGAAGGGTAATATCTCCAGCAGACGCTGCGGTGCGGTGCCACCTAGCAACGCGATACGAACCACAGGACTATCAGTCAGCCTGTGCGGCCGCGTGTATGCGGGCGTGCATACTAGACGGTCGAAGTCCAAACGTTACGGTCGTTCCAAGACAATGCGAGTGAAGAGCGCATGCATGCAGATCGGGACAAAAGTCTTTTCCTTCTCTCCTTGTTCCTTGTCCCCCCTATTGGCCATGCCTTACCCTTCTCTCTATTACAGGACTCGTAAGGGCCGAGTAACGAGTCTCGTTACAAGTGTCTTCCCCGTTCCGACTGCCCTTCCTATTCCAGAAATTCTGGAGATGACCGTCGTCGACGGGCAGTCCAATGAGAGCTCGTAGCGGGGATCCCAGCTGCGGCGAGCGAGCCGGCCTCTGTGGCCCGTCAGCGAATCTGCGGCCAGAAGAGGCATTTCTCACACAACTGCCCAGGGCTTTTAGCTCGCCCCACGACGCCTCTTTTGGAGATTTTCCCTGCCGTCCATTTCCCCCATCAGCTGAGCGGATGAGCTCTTTTGGACTCTCAGTCTGGCGAAACGGTATGAGAGTAAAATCTAAGGGGGCAACATAGAGGGTCCGAGTAAATATTGGTTGGATAGGACCAACTCGGACAAATCCCATAGTATGGCGAACAGGGCCAAAGGTATGGTAGGTATTGTAGAGTCGAGCCATGGCCCAGCGCTGGATTGCGACTTACGCATAGGATGCGGGTATCAGCGGACCGAAAGAGGGAGGACATCCAGAAATCTCACGCGCGCTTGAAAAGTGCATCGTTTGGGAGTCGGACCCGGGTCGCTTTTTCTACTTGTCTCGCGATAGCGTTACTCCAAAGTGTGTATCTATACTTATGCACATCTATAACGGGAGGTCAGCACTAGCCCAATGAAGAGGTACTGGAATGGAATCGGAACCTCGAAAACTTCAGTATCGTACCCCAGTTTCCGCCAAATACCGCAAGTACATCATCAAAGCGAATAACTAGGCAGCGGGTCTCTGTCCGTCATGGTTGAACAGCAGGAGTTCTTTTCCCGCACGCCGAACATTGTATAACTTCAAAGAGAGAAAAATCCGCATGTCAGAGAAAGCCCTCTCTCCCCCTTGTTCATCCTGCAGAAATAGGGTAAACCATCATCCTGGAGGTTTTACTCCGGGTCGATGCGACTCTACAGGATGTGCACCACCCTACGGAGTCCCTCAAGACTTCTCAGCCTCGTTGGAGATCATCAAGTATACTACGGTACTACATACCAGTAGGGTAGGGACCGACCCTCATAATCGGGACTCGAGTCGGGTACCACTGGACCGTGCGTATATGTGGGCCGGCATTCCCAGCCTTCTTTTTTTTTCCTAATCTACCGCACAAGATGATTCTGAATCTTCATTCTCGCGCTCCGATGAATTTCATGTGATATTCAGCATCGCGAATGAACGCTTAAATAAACCCTTGTCGTCCTTACCAGGATCATCTGTCAGGCAACAGCAACAGCACCACAGCTTTGTCCGCAACTACCGCATGCATGGAACCCCCAGCTGTTGTAGGCGCCAAAAACAGGGACCGCCCGATGCAGTGTGCCCGATGCCCACGGAGGATCTATACACAATCGGGATATGTGTGTGTTCGGTGAGTCATACGGCAAGGAAAAAGACATTGTAACATTGGACAGTGGACAGTGGGCTCAAAGGTAAAGATCTCCACATCTCCATCATTCAGGAATTCTTAAATTACACATGGATATTGAGAAATGTACGATGCGCGATGATGCACACGCGCCTGCTTAACAGGGTTGTACTGCACTTATAGGTACAGCACAGTATATTGTTGAAGAACCTGCAGCCGCGGGATAGGGATGATAACTACGTACCTAGTACTGCCTGGAGCTGAGGCGGTTCCGCGTTTCGCTCTGTGGGGTGGCTTGCTTGTCACTTGCATGGCATACTCACGGAATATTCTGAATGACTTGTAGTAGGACTACATATTGAGGCATTGTATATGCTCGAATGAATTGTTTTCATCATGTTAGGTGCGAGCATTGAAAGTCTGACCCCGGAATTCAAGATCTCAAGGCTAAAGGGCTAAACCTGCCTACATACCGATAACTAGTGAGAGTGCACTTAGTAGTAAGTAATCTACAAGCGCACGCAACCTGAATCAGGTCCGTCCCACTGGTCAAAGGACGCAAAAGTATGGGTGGCGGGATCGCGCGCCGGAGAGCCAGATGAGGAAGCGGAGGGATGATCTTCAACCACTTGGAATAGTGATGTGGGGTGGGGTTTGTATCTATTATCTAGTGATTCTGAGAAATGGTACATACTCCGTGAGATACACTACTTCATACTTGTTGAATGTTGCTTACGTTGATTGGTGACTCTGTGATCGGGATAGTGCAAGAGGTATTTGTAGTTAGTTATAATCAGATGTATGAGCTCACTTTTGTGCTGAGAATCAGATAACCGAAACACCACAAACTCAGACCTGGGGATGGGTCGTATTCGGCTTTCTGTTCCTACCTGAAAGCCGAGCACGGGAGTACGATACATAATTACATAGTGAAAGTATGGACGAGCACTAACATGCAGTCACTGCCACTCTTTTTACTCATCAAAAATTGAAACCTGCATGGCAAGTGGAGCGGCTGCCCATCGCGGAGGGAGAGGGAAAGAAGCTGAGAGAGGGGAGGGGGCTTAGCTTAGGCCCAGCCAGCCCTGATTCAAGTTCAACCGACTTGCAAGCCGCACCTTCAACACGCCTCTTTTTCTATCGGTCTACAACATGGTTATGCTCTAGATCTGTAGACTCGATTCGTCATTCTTTTTTTTTCTTGTTGTATAAGGAGTCAATCCAACAACCGATCAGTCAAAGAAAAGTACTATAGCTTGGTTACCTCCCGTTCCCGGTGCCACCAGCTCAGCACAATGGGCGCCGCCCCTCCCCGGTCAGACCGGAATTCTCATTGAGAAGAATGGAACTCTTGTTGTGGTTGACCCATGGTTCAGCTTCTGTCTGTCTCTCTGTCCGTCCGCCCGGCCGTCCGGCCGTCCTGGGCAGAAACTCAAGTTCAGCGGTGGGTGCCCTTTTGTGTGACCTGCTTTGGATTGAAAGCGGCTTCTTATCCCACTGTGGCATATCGGAACATGTTGATCCATTACCCTCGAAGATAGCCTACAAGAAAAGAAAAAGGTTAAATCGTTTTCTCTTTGCATCCGACCGGAACCCTCCAAATCAGAAGGTATCGCCCGGCGATGTAGGCAAGAATTAGATAGACTACGGGCGCCTTGGGCCAAACTCTCTTTGTTCGAGGGGGAGGTAAGAACGGTTTTATGTGGGATCGGGGATTGACTCGAGTAGTGTGTTAGTTCACTATTGAGTTGATTATGTTGCCAACTTAGTAAGTGAAGAGTAAGAACTAGGCTAATCAATCTATTATCCTCTTGATCTAGTCTAGCGGTGGTGGACTGGTAGTAAATGTAGAGAAATCACTCAATGAGCCAAAATAATCATGGGCGGATCACCTGGTCTAAACTAGCCCCGTGCTCTCTTTTCTTGACTTTGGCTTCCAGGGTGGTGAATCTCTTTCTCGTTTCTCCCCTTCTTTGCCTGTCTTTTTCTGGTTGCTTGCTCCACTGCCGATGACACTTCTGGACACTTGCATCTGGCTAAGACTTGTTACTGAGCAAGAAAGTGATTGAGAGCGCACCTGGGAAAGCGGGCGGTGGCTCCAACCATCAAGAAAAAGTGAGTGAGTGAATAATAATAATAATTAATGCGATCAAATCTCCAGGTAGGGAAAATTCCTAGGTGAAAAACCTGCGAAATAATCACTCGTACCATACGATCGGGATTTCCGCGTCGACGACCGCATGGGAAAAGTCGCCGGACTGCACCATTGCAGACAGACAGAGTTGCCCCCCTCATCTACAGTACTAACTACTTCCTGTACTTGATCGCTTGTGCTTGCTAGCTGTGCGTATCAGCAGCGATACCATCACGGTTGGTTGGCATAGCTGAAGGGAGATAGATCCAGCATGCAATATCAGCTATAGCTTGTCTCGATTGTCTTATTGAATGGGTTTACAAATCCAGACGCTTCGGTTTAAGATTCGTGTGGGTGTGGAAGTTGCTGTCTGTCTCTGGTGGCTGTTGGATGGATGGATGGATGGGTGGCTGTATAGACTCTCGTGCATTGATACATATACCAAAGCCCCATTCCCGGTGGACCATACTGTATCTGTACCGTCAATTCAGCTCCCGAGTCAACTTCCCATCGTTGTTGTTGCTGCTGCTGTTGCTACTACTGCTGCGACTGCTGCATACACTGATTGAATTGCAGGCAGCCTTCATCTGTCTCCAGGCTGTTTTTGCCCCCTCCCCTCCTCTCCTCATCCATTGGCGTTATTCCCTCTCCTCTTCCTCCTCTTTTCCCCTTTCTCCTCTTCTTCCTCTTCTCCTCCCTCTTCTTCATCACAAGCTTTCGATCCTTTTTCAGTCCTTGCCATTCCTTTCTTTCCTTTTCGCGCGTTCGCCCACACAGTCAGTAGTTTTTTGCCCTATACATTCCCACGACTTTGCCTACCACCAAACACTACGACTACTACTACTACAACAACACCCGCTGCCACACTCCACTTCTCTTAACTTGACGGTGGGGATTTTCAATCTATACCCTAACTGTTCAACTCACTTTCTGATCCCACCGTCCCCATCGTCTACCGGATAGGCAGCGGTTTTTTACCCAGCCACACCTGCTTCTATTATTTTACTTATTTTTTTTTTCTCTTCTATATCCCTCCGTGCCTTTCCTCGGGACCGGATTGAGTCCTCGTGACTTGGGGCTTTATCTATCTGTTTTTCTGTCTGGCCTCGACAAACGAACCGGATTGTATCAGGAAAATTCACTTGGTGTGGGCGAATGTCGCCTCTATGGTCTTTTTCCATCCTATCTTATCTCTCTCTTTATTGATTCGCCCTTCTCTCCTTCGCTCTTTTCTTTTTGCCAAATACACTACCGTCTTTCGTCGCTCTCGCGCAGTCTGAGAATGCCCACCGTCTTACTGCCTTCGTCGGCAGCCGCATTTGCCCCGCGGTCGTCACCAAACGTGGTGCTCAACACCCGCATCGAACCGTGGCTCACGGCCACTTTGAAACGGGTCAACCGAGTCAAGCGTCCGCTGAACAATGTCACACAGCATACCAGGTGTCTGACCGAGACACTCTCCTCGCCTAACGCTATTTGGACACTGTGCTCGATGATGTTTCCCAAGGCGCCCGACGCCGAACTTCGCAAGGACGACAATCCTCTCGTGGAGGGCCTCTTCAACTATCAAATGATTCATATCGAGGCCTACGTCGTTCATGTGGATATGGTGTCGCAGAACGAAGTCGCCTTCAAGCTAACCCCGGAGACGATCGAAGCGCTGGTGGATTACCACAAGGACGTCTATTCCGTCGATACCGCTGCGAACACCCTGGACTGGTCCGACAAGGGTAGCCAGCTCAAGAAGCTACAGGAGGAGTTTGTCCAAGCAGCCAACAAGTTCGTCTATCGCACGAGCGTTCTCGCCCTGGAAGGGCTGGAGGAGGACGGGGCGGGTGAACTCCTGGCTGGCCGCAGCGAGGAAGCCAAAGCGGCCATTTCCAACTTGTTCGTCCCCCTGCAACCGCCACCTCCGCGTGTCGTCGACGTACTCCGTTCGGTCCCGTTCTTGCCCAGCTCAACTGTGCCGGGCCCCTGGTGGCAGGACTCGATGCATCAACCTCTCCCGATGGAGCCGTGGAAGGTCCTGCCGTCCAGCCCAGCCACCACCACGACTGGGGATGCGAATCCGGGACTCTGGGCTCACATGAGCAGCATGGAGGACGCGCAGCTGGCGTCGCCACCATCGACCTTCAGTCCGCCGTACACAACCGCGCCGCCGTACAGCACGGCGCAGTACTACGGTGTCGCGGCGACCTCGGCGGCCCTTGCGGCCCTTCCGCTGCCGAGTATGCTCTGCAGCACGGCGGCGAACATGTCTGGGTTTGGATGGGGGGATCGATACCAGGATTTCTCATCGCTTTCGCTTCCCTACGGGACAATAATGTAAACGAGTCCATGGAACCAGACACTTGATGTTAACGGGCTCCCTGACTTGGCGTGTGTTTTGGAAACAGATCCCAGGGTCCGAACCGACATCACGAATATTACAGCTCGCCTATGCCGCCTGGCCCGATCCCACCAGCTTTGAACCGACCGGGGCCGAATTCTCCCAACGACAGACATCCAATTAATTGGCATCAATGACGGCGTTATCCTTGATTGACTTTGCGACCAAACATGATACTCCATATCGTCTATATTTTTGCATTGACTGCTGAGATCGCCTCTCTTTGTTTTGCATTTTGTTTTTTTTTCCCCCTTATCTTGGTTCGAACAGCGCTAGCGTGTTTACTTTGTTCTACAGCATCAAGAAGCGGCGGGTCGGCTATTTGTGATTGCTTTCGTTATATGTCATGAAGACCTGGTTAGCCTCACGGCACGGGATATGATTTGGATGAGGAAATGTTCACCATCGTTTTGCTTCGTTGCCGCTGCTGGTTCGAGTATTGAGTCGGACAATGCTGTGCATTGCTCCGCACTCCTCCCAGGCAGCATCTCAAGGGGTTTAGTCTGGATACAGGTTTATCCGTCGGGACTAGCCGAGATGTGCAGCGGCGCTGCCGGTCAGCAGAAGGCATCTGTGATGCTTCTATGACGGCAGCTTTTTTGACAAAGGCGGGATCAAGTCTGTGTTGATCAATTCCTGGACTGTTGTTGATCTCGTTGATCTGGTTGAAGGTCTGTCTGTGGCAGCCACACCAGTCGGCCCGACGTAGCTTGGGGTCTGTGACCTCTGCGTCGTCCAAGATTCGAGTGAGAGAACAGGCTTGGAGGCGATTTAGCCTTTTTTGGTCCTGTATTGTCCGATAGGTTCATCTCCTATCATCCAGGCTGGGTTTTACTTGTTTGTTTCTTTCGGGTTACCTGGATGCGCCCGTCCGCACGACAAGCTTCCCTGGTGGAGGCGTGGAAGGCGGACGGGAATCGGATGCTGGAGGGCTGCGCCCACGTCTTGCGTTGAGATTCTTTTCTTCTTTCTGCTGTTCCGTATGTGATTGGCAAGATGTACTTAAGTCTGATATAATCGACGAAATGAAGTTGAAAGAGACTGACATCCAAAGGCCCGGGTGCGTAATGAATGGCTCTCTGCTCTTACCAGGCTACGACGTGTTGAAACTGCCCTATGGGATCTCCGCGGGCGCTAAACAAAAGCCCCGGCCCGAGATGGCGTCAAGGCCAGCCCAGCAAGGCGGAGGAGGAGGAGGAAACACAGCTTCTTCATCGTCAATCATCATCCATCATTCATCATCATCATCATCATCATTATTGTTATTACCATCCCTACGAACGATGGTTCGTAAATGAAGTAATTTCCCCGCGATCTTGGTGCCACGCTTCTTTCTCCCCTATTCAACCCGGCGCTACTGCTAAATCAGCTCAATACTCAGCATCTGCTTACTGCATCTTACACTATCTCATCCTTATCATCAGACTTCCACCCGATACACAGCCATCATTCCATCCATTGTCCTTACTACCACCGAAGACTTACATACAAGAAAACTCATCACGCCTCCCCAGATGAACTATACATTTCCACTACATCTGTAGAATCAGACAAGAACACAAAAAATGGCCGACCTGCAAGAAGCCCTCAACTGCCTCTCGCCCACGACATGGGACGCCATCCCCAGCAATGACCCGGACGCCCTCCGCGCCTACCTCACCGACCTCTCCGCCAAAGCGCGCCTAATCATCGAGTCCGTCCCGGAGCCGCCCGTCGAAAACGGAGACATCCCTCAACCTTCGACAACAACAACAAACAGCAGCAACCACCCCACCGCCGCGACGGTCCTCCACCCCTCCAACGCCCGCGCCTCCAGCATTCTCTCCGCACCAGTCGCCCCCTCCTCTTCGACGTCCTCCTCGTCACCTCCGCAACAAACACCACCATCACCAGTCCAAAACCCCCACCACAAAGAATGGAGCAAACCCATTAAGATCTCCTCCGCCAAGGAGAACCCCCTCCACATCCCGATCTACAAGCTACCCGGCGCGGACGGCAAGGGCCACTGGTTCGGCCGCCGCAGCGTCTTCGGGGGCCTACCGTTCACGAAATGGCACACGAAACTAGCCGGCGAGATGGGCCACACGCTCCAGATGAATCAGCGGCAGATCGAGAAGGGCCGGGCGCCGGACCAGGCGGTGCGCGGGATCGGAGCCGAACGGTTGGTCGAGGATATCGAGGTCAAGAGTGAGGATGGCCAGCGCGTCATCGGCCATGTGCAGGTGTATCATGTTTCGGCCATGTTTCCTAAGCCGACGGCTCCGCGGGACTTTGTGAGTCTGATTGTTAGTTGGGAGGTGGTCACTGAGGAGTTTGAGAGCGGTGATGTGGGGGCGAATGGCGGGGGCAGTAAGGCGGCCAGGAGGTGGATGATGGTTTCCAGGCCGTGTGAGCATCCGGACGTGCCCCCGACGCAGGATTATATTCGCGGGCAGTATGAGAGTGTAGAGTTTATTCGGGAGATTCCGGTTTATGGCAATGGCAATGGGGATGGGAATGGGAATGGGAATGGTGCGGGAGGGGAGCAGGAGGGGCGGGAGAAAGTTGTCGAGCAGAAGATGAATCCGGTGGAATGGGTGATGGTGACAAGGAGTGATCCCGGGGGCAACATCCCGCGCTGGATGGTAGAGAAGGGCACCCCCAAGAGTATCTGTCAGGATGCCATTAAGTTCCTGAATTGGGCTTGTCGGGATGAAGGTCATAAGAAGCACACACATCACAAGACTGGGGAGGCGGGCCAGCATCATCACCAACATGACGCTGGCGCGGAGGCTTCGGCGGAGGAGGGCGATGACGACAGTGAATTGGAGGCATCCAGCGAGTCGGATTATTTCGACACGGAGGTCGAGCATCATGGTCTCATTGCCAGTTTCGCATACTTGGTTAATGCCGGGTTGGAGCGGTATGCGCCGCAGACTGTGCTCGACTACCTTCCGCACGGTCACTCGCGACAGTCGTCCACCGTCAGTGCTCCCGAGGAAGATGGTCATCTGCCAGAGTCCAAGGAAGCGCTGCAGACCGCACCAACAACAGCTACAGCGATCGCTGACAAACCAGCGGAACCCGATTTCAACGACGCCGCGTCACAGGACAAAGCATCTGTGGCATTCTCAGCCAATTCAGCGTTCGACTCCACCGTCGAAGCGCCGCCCGATGTCTCGGCAATTGAGCAGATGGCGCTAAACAAGAAAGGCAAGCTGACGTCGCACGAGAAGCAACTGGCCAAGCTAGCGGAGCGCAAACGCAACGTCGATGCGCAGCTGGACCGCGTGCGCTCGGAGATCCAGGCTCTGCACGTCGAAGCCTCACCGCCACCCGCTCCGGGCGCAGCTGAAGGCAGCAAGCGAGACAAGGCGTCTGCGGCGGCGCTGGCCGCGGCCGGAGACGCAGGCAGCGAGCAAGTCAGCAGCAGCCCGAGCAGCAGCGTGCACCGGGGGGTGGCGTCCAACAGTGCCAACAGTCACGGCAGCCACAGCCGGCACGAGGCCGCGCGCATGCACAAGGTGGCGTCTGGGCTGTTCAATGAGGAGTCGAAGCTGCTGAAACAGCTGGGCAAGATCGAGAAGGACCAGGTGAAAGAGGCGTCGAAGATCGAGGCGCGGCAACAGAAGCACGCGGAGAAGCAGGAGAAGTCGCGGGCCCGCGGGGAAGCTGAGGCACTCCGGCGTGAGGTCGAGCTGTTGAAGAAGGAAGTCGATCGGCTGCGGTCGGAGCGCAAGCAGTGGCTGGATCTGATCGGGTCGCTGCAGGCGGAGAATACGAGGTTGGCGGCGCAGCAGGATCCCGGAGCTGCTGCTGTGATGGCGGAAGAGAAGAAGTAGATCTTTTTCGCAGATATGAACATTTCAAAGATCTAGATGATTTGTTTTGCGCTGTACATTATGCTAGACTGGCGTGAGGCACAGGATACTACATTACATGGCATGGTTGAATGATACAATATAATATTATCGTAAGCTTGATTGAAGTCGCTGGATTATGGGGACTCAGCTGAGAGGAACAGAAATCAAACCAAACCCAAACGCCAGCCCGTAACTCCTTGTCCCAGTTTAGACATCTAGAGATCCATTACTCTAATGGATCCTATCCTTCCAGATGCAATCACCATCCCGGTGCAGACCACTTAACAATCCGACAATCCAACAATTCACCATCACGACCCTTCCTTCCACCTCCTCTTCCATCTAAGACACCCAATCCGACCCCAGTACCCCGGATTATTCCTGCGTCTAAACGAAACGCATTAGCCCAGCTCACGAAATTAACCCCCAATTCTCCCCTCTCTAAACCTTCTTCCCCATCCCCAGACCCTTAATCCCCCGATAACAGACCCAAGAAGAAAGGAAGAGAACATACCTCAGGCGGATTCCCCGCGCCACGCACCATCTTCTCTATCATCGCCGCGCGCACCTTCTCCTTCGACTCGCCCATCCCCACGGCCATATACGACAGCAGCGGCGGGTGCCCGATATACGAAGCGTAGCTGTCGCGCACGATGTTGGACAGCCACTCGTGCTTGGTCGTGTCGGCGTGGCCCGTTCCGATGTAGCGGGCCTGCATCGCCTCGAGGTTCTGGAGGGTGCGGAGTTTGTCGGCCATTCTGAATATATTGTTCTCTGGTAGTTGGGTATGGTGGGGGTAGGTTGGTGTGGTTTGGGTGTGGTGTAGTGGGGCTTTTGTTTGAGGGTTCGAAGTTGCTGGGTTTGGTGAGGTTCGTGATATTCTGGTAGGCTGGGCTTGGGTGTTTCGCCGCGGAGGGTTGAATCGAAAGGCTCGAGCCCGGCGGGAGATGTCTGTTCACGTGATGTGGGGTGTCTCTATCGGTTGGTTATCTATTGATCAGTTAGCTCACTTATCGGGGCGATAGATTAGTTATAGATTTCATCTCTGATATTAAGGTTGATTTTTTTTTTCTTTCGAGATTCTGGATTCTTAGCTTATATTTGCGGTCTTGATTCATTTGATACACTTATATATGATATGGGAGAACAATCACCAGAGAATGACCTCCCCTCTCGAATCGCCCGCCTAGTGCATACCCATTTCGATACCCTGCCCGCGCGCAGTAAACCCATTGTCCGCGATGATGGCACCCGGGAGTGGATTCCCATGGCGGGGATGGTGGTTGTTAGAGGTATTTTTCCTTTTTTTTATCATCTGCTTCTGGTCAAGAAACCGTGCTAATGTTCTTATCTATCTCAGGCGAGAATACGCCGGAAGAGGAGTTGACCTGTGTAGCTGTGACGTATGGCATCTCTTCTCTTCTCTTGTGTCTAATCTCGGTATAGATGATACTGACGGCAGCAGATCAGGCGCCAAATGTCTGGCCGCCTCCCAGCTCGCAGGCTGCAAAGGCCTTGTCCTCCATGACTGGCACGCGGAGATCCTCGCCCTGCGGGCGTTCAATTACTGGGTTTTGAACGAGGTGAGGGGGGTTCTGGAGGGGGAGAGGCGCGTTGCTTCTGTTGCTACGGATATAGATACAGGATCGCGAAGCTCAGCATCAGCATCGCCATCATCCAGATTCATCCGCCGTCGACACCCCAGCACCAAAAACAACCCGCCCTTCGAACTCCACCCCGACCTCAAAGTCTACATGTGCTGCACCTGCGCGCCCTGTGGCGATGCAAGCATGGAGCTGACCATGGCCGCGCAGGAGGATCCCACGCCGTGGGAGGAGACTACCCCCGCTGACGCGGGTATGGCTAGTGCAACAGCTACAGCTACAGCTACAGCAACGCAAGCAGACCCAGATCCCTCCCCGACCCTCCTTGATGGCCGCGGCCACTTCTCCAAACTCGGCATCGTCCGCCGCAAGCCCGCTCGCGCCGACGCAGACTCTACTAAGAGTAAATCCTGCTCTGATAAGCTGGCCCTCCGCCAGGTCTCTTCTCTCTTGAACCACGAGACGGCGCTGTTGGTGGACGTCACTGCTAGTGCGTATTTGGCTGGGGTCGTGCTGCCGGAGACGGAGATTAGTGAGGTAGGGTGTCAGAGGGCGTTTGGGAGAGACGGGAGAATGAAGGGCTTGGTGGGTTCTTCTTCTGGGTTGGTTGGGGGTGATGGTAGGGAGGGCGAGGATTCTACCGGATATCGCTTCCACCCCTTCAAGATCCTCTCCATCCCGTCGGCGCTGGCGGACTCCCTCTGGAAGTATGGCAAGCCGAGACAACCGCCCGCTTCTTCGTCTTCGACGGCGAAGTACAAGCCTGGGACGATATCGGCGCTCTGGGTGGTTGCCCCTTCCGTTGGGGCCGACCAGGTGGTTTCGGGGATCGCCAGCGGAGTGAAGCAGTTGCCCAAACTGGCGGGGAGTCGCACCGGGCTGTATGAGAGTATCATCGGTGGGGTGAAGCAGGGGAGTAAGGCGTCGGCGCCGGTGGTGAGGGGGGCGTCGGCGCTCTCCAGGGTGAGGATGTGGGGGGCTCTGCGGGATGTTATTCTGAGTGATGAGCACAATAAAACTGGGTCGCTTGTCGATGAGCGCTTGCGGCAGGTTGTGAGTGTGCCTACTTATGCGGAATTCAAACAAGCAATCGCCACATCCACAGACTCTGGCCGGGCGCGTGAACAGGCTCTGCAAGCCGCGAAGACAGTCTTGGTTCCTTGGGTGCCGAACTCAGGTGATGAAGATTGGGGACTGGAGGTCTTGATAGACACGAACCCCAAGAAGCGCAAGCGGTGAATGAATCAATAGAGTATATTACAATAACCATAGAAGTAATAGTGTACAAAACACGACACAAACCCCAATCCCAGAAGCCAAGCTTTTTTTTTTCCTTGCCTGCCTTTCGCCTTTTATGGTGCCTTCCTCCTCAACTAGTATCACAGTCTATGGCTGACCTAACTTAGTAGATTCCCGGAACAATGCGGCTACGGACCAGAGATGTGTAGCGGTCCCAGTCGGCACCGTACTTCTTCTTGCACTTCTCCTCGTCGCGACGCTCGCGGTGGATCAACAAAACACCAAAGTAGAGCATGAAGAAGTAGGTGAAGACCATGCCCCAGCCACGTACCTCCGGGGTCTGCATTACTTGCTTCTGCAGGTCGCCCGTGGCCGGGTTGACTCCGTGGATAACCACGTACCCCGCAATGCCAGTGGGCAGGCAGTACGACCACGACAAGAACCAGTCACCCAGATAATTGATGTGACGGGCACAGCCCCACCACCCAGAAGTGATCAGCTTTGAGCCGCTCGAAGTCTGGATGAACTTGAGGTGCTTGACACGGGGATCACTGGGGTCGGTGCGGAATCGGTTCTTCTGGTTGTTGGCGCCCCGGAAGATCGAGTAGCCTGCGGCGGTGACGGCGAGCACAGCCAAAATCCCCTGCAATCCCAGCTCCAGCGGGAAGACCGCCAGATACCGGGTCTGGAAGTTGTAGATAAATGGGACCCAAACCATGTCCCCGAACGAGAGCATAAAGCCGAAGCCGTCCATGATGATGTCCATCGTGGTCAGGATCGCGGGCTCCATGTACAGGCCGTCGAGAACGTAGAATGCCTGGAAGAACGTCGACAGGATGATCGAGTCGGTAACGTATCCGTAGGTTCGGTGCTGGCGAGCAATGTTGGACAGGTTTAGAATGATCCATCCCAACAGGCCCGGACGCATCTCACACCAAGACTTGATGTCAATAGTACGCGAGGCCTCGCTGACGAATGGAATGGGCAACTGCACACGAGGGTTGAGCTCTCTGCCAATGAAGAAGTCATACAAGACATTCCCGGTATGACCGCCAGGGGCTAGTTGACGCAGCTCCGGGTTGGGTTGGCCAGGAGCCGGGACGGTGAAGCTCTCCGCGTAGACGAAGACGGCGATCGCTGTCGAGATCAGTAGGTTTGCGGTGAGGACCTGCACATAGTTGTTCCAGAGGAAAGTCCAAACGACGAAGTCGGAGCCGTAGATGTAGGTACCTGTCGCGAGGCCGGAGAGGATCAAGACCGCTGTCGGGAATGCTGTTCCAATGTCAGAGGTGCTACACACACATATTACCGGGTAACCGACCATTGAACTTGTAACGCAGCCGGCCTCCACATGCCAACTCGGTACCTTCAGCCTCCTGACCGGGAAGCAAAACATAGAGTACCAGACTAAGCAAGTAGTAGCTGAGCACCCACAAGGTCACTTCCGTGCTGTAGAGGTCTGCCAAGCCTCCCTTTGGCCATCCCACTTCCTCCTTCAACTGTTCAAGGGACAAGGTCGACGGGTGGAGCAGAGAGGGCGCGGGACAGCCGGAGACATCGTTGCACAGGAAGGTGAAGGTGTAAACAAGAAGAGGAAGTCCGAACACAATTCCAAAGGCACCGGGTCTGCGCAGTGGGTCAGCATGTTCCATGAAGGAAGGGAGAAGTGATAATATCACATACGGGCCACAGAATTCGTACCCCCGCTTCTCGGGCACAGGTTGGAAGGGAATCTTGGTTTTGAAGTTTTTCTTCGCGGCCATCTTGAGGTACTGATGACCGAACAATTGATCAATGGACGCAGAGCGATTATAGATAACAGCTCTGGCAGCAGGCATCCATTTGAGCTGTTCTGGTCCGAGCCGGATGAAGCTCAGCCGGGCGGTGAGTTAAAGAAAGAAAGCTTAAGTTAACTAATTAACCAGTTGGTGAGCGGGCTGAGTCAGCCACACCCGGTCGGAACTGATTCCGATCTCTCTCCGCATTGCTGCTGCCGTGAATGCGACGTTTCATCTCCGCACATTACGACGACGACGCCGCGGCTCTTAGTTTATCACCCTCGCTCGTGGCCGTGTTGTTTGTGCTCTCTCCTTTTTACTTTATATCTTCTCCTTGATATCTTTTTGTCGTCTTGATCTGACCACGTCACTCTCTCTTCATTAGACAACAGGATTGTCATTCATTTCTTTGTTATCTCTCGACACAGCTGTTATCGCCGAAAATCCCGACTGCCTCCGGAAGGGACCCATTCGCCCATAATGAAGCCCCTATCATCTTCTTTGCTCAGGTTGCTTCTCTGTATCACCGCGCCGCTATCTTCTGTATATGCAGCCTCCGATTCTTCGGGCTCAAAAAATTCTCTCTCACCCTGTGTGGTCCGTTCACCAACCACGGGCCTATTCTACGACCTCAATGCGATTTCCATATCGCCTCCGCCTGCGGAGGCGGAGAAGCCTCGCAAAAACGCCCGGGAAGGCAGTTGGCATGCTAGGGGTCATGACTATGGTGCTAACTTCACTATCAACATCTGCGCTCCTGTGCTGGAAGACGTGAAAGATGTCGTAGGGGTCGACCGCGCCAGGTGGAAGAACGTCAGCGCATACTACGAGAAAGAAGGCAAGGTATACTCGATCGGGTAGGGCTTTTCCACCGTTATTTGAAGGGTATGTCTGACAGCATATAGGCAACAGGCGTCTGACCCGTTCTTCCGAGGCCGCAAATTGGTCATGAACTACACGGACGGCTCCCCATGTCCGGGTGACTACCTAGGCAACGGCAGCTCCCACACCAAGTCTACCATCATGTCATTCCTTTGCGAACGTGACTCGCCTGCTTCCCAGGCAACAGTCTCTTTCGTCGGCACAATGGACCAATGCACGTACTTCTTCGAAATCCGCAGCTCGGCTGCTTGCGGAGCCACCGCTCCGATACCTACAAATCAGGGTCTCTCGCCCGCTGGAGTCTTTGGCATCATGTACGCAGTCATTTTCCGCTCAATTGAATGAAGTGCTAATATTCCACAGTGCCTTGATTGCTGTGGCAGCCTATCTCGTCGGTGGCTGCGCCTATCAGCGAACTGTCATGCACCAGCGCGGCTGGAGACAGTGTCCGAATTATAGCCTCTGGGCAGGCATTGTCGATTTCGTCAAAGTAAGTATATTGGCGTTGATACCGTTCCGTCACTCTCGAACCCTGCGCCGAGACCTACCATCATACAAAGAATCTGGCAGTACGAGGCTTCCGACCTCACGACTGGATTGATCTTCTCGCTCTAGCCGGTCTAAAGCTTGAACACTGAGGTGTTAGAGCAAACTCTTGCTATTATCTCTATAATTGTCTCCTCGGAGTCTCTATACTGTGCTGGGCACGAGTAAACCTACATCTGGCTAAGTTGCTGGTTGTCCACCGCAGGCCATCATGGAGCAAGCCGGATTTCCTATGATGCCGTTCAATCTCTAGCCAGTTCCTATATCATATACTGAACATCTACTGTACTCAATCGGACTGACACGTTCTGTCATCCTTGCTTGTGCTCCTTTCGATCTAATTAATTTTTACTCAATGTGAAACCCATGCTAATCCAGTCTCCCTGTTCCAATCCCTAGGACATGCTCGTCATCCTTCTCTCCTCCGTCGGCCGTCTATTCCGGTTCAAGCGGTCTCCGACCCTCGGGCACACGCGCTCCTCCCCCAACTACGGGCGACGAGGCGATATAGATGCTGAAAACAGACTGATAGATCAGTTGGACGAGGAATGGGAGGACTGATTCACGACCGCCAAGTGGGCTTTTGCCCTGCATCGCCGCGGTGCATTATGTTGCTGTGTGTTGAGGGTGTATGCATGACATTTTCTTCGGAATCGATTTAGAGCGTGACATGAAATTCTGGTACTGGGCGTGCTGTGACTTTGCAGTCGTATTGATACGATGGGGTTGGATGTGTTCGATGCTTATGCGTGTCTGTCTGTTATGAACAATAGTATATTATACCATGATTATGATATGAGGGCTCCAGGTTTGGGCATTTGGTTGGCAAAGGTTGTGGAGTCCAATGCAAGCGAGCGCATTTAATGCTAACATCGGCCATCGCAAGTGGACGTTTAATATTTAGGAGCAAATCTACTGGCTTGCAGGTTCCTCGCCAGAGGAAGAGCACAAAACTAGGCAAAGTAATAGGAAGCTGTTATGCAAAGGGAAATGAGAGAAAGAGAGAAATTGTAGAACGATACTGGTCGGATTCGAACCTACGAGGTCGCTTCACAAAACCTTAGCACTGCTGATTTATCTGAACTATTGCACATAGCATTATTAGGTAATCAATAACTACGAGAGCATTGGAATTCCCAAGTCCATTGCATCATGTATCATGCACAATCTTAAGCAAAGTTCAATAAATGCTCCCATTATTATTTCCTTTACTAATGAACCATACAAACCCTCTTGGCAGCATTCTCACTCCAACTTGGCCGACGAATCGCCCATTAGTAATCGGAGCTATGTAGAGGAAGGCGGCACAGTCCCGCCAAGCAACCAGTCAGCGACCCTCCGAGTTCCGATTTCCCCATACCCACATCAACTCTCTTCCACTTTCTACCGCCTCCTCCTCTTCTTCCCGCGGTTTCGTCCCGTTCGTAAAGACCATTATAGCCCGCCACTACAGCCACCACGACCCGACCCGACCTGATCTTGCGGTACCCCCCATATTACTAAATGATGATCAGGGCCTGGTTCTTGGGGTATTTGCACCCATCATAATGGCTACCGAGTCCGGCGACTCTCCCTTGGCCTCTGCCGGCCTGGCCCTCGGCCCCGATGATATCGCTCTCCCCGATGACCTCGACACCCATAGCCCCGCCAGCTCGCGCGATCCTGGCAGCACCATTGCAGCTGGCGACTCAGCTTTTCCGCAGGAGTCAGGCAACGATGGGTACCGAGACGATGCCCAAGGGGAATCCGCACAACATAACAATGACCTACAACAGAACGAAAAACCCGCATGGAGCGAGATGAAGACCAAGGCCGGGAAGGAGCGCAAGCGCTTGCCGTTGGCTTGCATCGCCTGTAGACGGAAGAAGATTCGATGCTCGGGCGAGAAGCCTGCCTGTAAGCATTGTTCGCGCTCCCGGATCCCCTGCGTCTACAAGGTCACCACGAGAAAAGCGGCGCCCCGGACGGACTATATGGCGATGCTCGACAAGAGGTTGAAGCGAATGGAGGACCGGGTGATCAAGACTATTCCGAAGGAAGAAACGAGAGACATGGTCGCAATTGGCCGGTCGGTGGTCCGGCCGCCACAGCCGGGACAGGCCTCCAAGGCGCACCAGAAGAAGCGCACGGCGGAGGAAGCCTTTGCGGCGGAGCTGGACGAATGGGGCCGGGGCAGTCGGGAGGGCCCGCAGGACACTTTTCCAATGCGCCGTGAGAGTAAGCCAGGCGATGCGTCGGGCTTGATGACGGAGGGGTCCGAGTTCCTACCATCGTTGGAGATTCAGGAACATTTGGCGGAGGTGTTCTTCGACTGTGTCTACGGGCAATCTTACCTTCTTCTCCACAAACCCAGCTTCATGCGAAGGTTGAAGGCTAGGACCGTACCGCCGGTCCTAATCCTTGCTCTGTGTGCCGTCTCGGCGCGATTTTCCACTCACCCGCAGATTAACTCCGAGCCACCTTTCCTGCGCGGTGAGAACTGGGCCAACCCGGCCGCCGCAATTGCCCTCAGCCGACATGACGAGCCGAATATAACCATTTTGACCGTGTTCTTATTGCTGGGGCTCCACGAATTCGGTACCTGTCATGGTGGGCGGAGTTGGTCTTTTGGAGGGCAAGCGCTGCGCATGGCTTATGCTCTACAACTACATCGGGAGCTTGAATACGACCCTTTAAATGTTCACAAGGGCGGTAACGGGTCCCAGCAGCTCAGCTTCACCGACCGCGAGATCCGAAGGCGCACTATGTGGGCATGTTTTTTGATGGATCGATATAATTCGTCTGGGAGTCAGCGCCCGCCAATTGGCAATGAAAAATTCCTGCAAATTCAGCTTCCGATCAAAGAGACTCACTTTCAGATGGAAATTCCGGGTCCAACGGAAGATCTGGATGGCGTCATTCTCAACCCTGTACCCGAAGACGTGGGCCAACTATCTAACGCTCGAGACAATATGGGAGTTTCCGCTTATATCATTCGCGCTGTCGTCATCTGGGGGCGCATCGTTGATTATCTGAATCTCGGGGGCAAGCGAAGAGATACGCAGCCATTGTGGTCACCCGAGTCTGGCTACATGCGCCTCAAACGACAGATCGAAGAATTCTCCGCTTCGCTCCCAGGCCATCTATTGTTCAACTATGAGAACCTGCAGATCCATGCAGCCGATCGGATTGCAAATCAGTTTCTCTTTTTGCATATCATTATCCACCAGAACATGCTCTTCCTCAACCAATTCGCGATTCCCCTGTCACCAGGCGGGCGGCCCCCGCGCGACATGCCAAAGGTCTTCCTGAGCAATGCTGGGCGCGCGGCAGTAGAAGCTGCGCATCATATCTCGGTTCTTATAGACCGTGCCTCGGCTTATCCTCTCACAGTTCCGTTCGCTGGGTACTGTGCATATTCCGCCAGTACTGTTCATATTTGGGGGATCTTCTCCAAGAACGCACAGCTGGAGGCCCGGTCCAAGGAGAACTTGCGCCATACGTATCGTTACCTCAACAAAATGAAGAAATACTGGGGTATGTTTCATTATATGGTTGAGAGCGCGAAGGATCGATATCGACAATTTGCAGATGCTGCTATCAAGGGTACGGTGATCACGCAGAATGGTGGCCAGATCACCCCCATGTTCCAGTATGGCGACTGGTTCGACAAGTATCCACATGGCATGTCAAGATCGCATTGGGAGGAGCCCGACCCGGCGGCAAAGGCAAAGAATGACGAGGGAGTAATGAGTCAAAGGCCTGATTTACAAAGTGTTGAGGAGTTCTTCGCCAGCCTCTCGCCCACGCCACAGCCCACTATGCCGCGTCGATTTTCGAAGAGGAGCGGCAAGAGCGATACTGTCGCCGGTTTCGACTCATCCACCTCCCCACAACCACCAGGTGAGGTAAACATGGAGGGTGCTCCGGGAATGCTAGGCACCACTGGAACCGGGTTCCCTCAACCCAGCATGTTCAATCAAAACCGGAACGGACAACCACCGTTCGCGCAGTCTGCTTTCGACTTCCCCATGCCCGCTGCTGATCAGCTCCCACAACTTGATCGACAGTTTGTGTATGGCTCGTTTAGCGACTTCGATCCTTCGGCTGCATCATTTGTGGCCCCTGTACCTGACAAACCAGCCATGCCGCCCGTGCCACCTGACGTTCCTCCAGACCAAGACCCTTCGACTATCTTTACCGGGCAAATCGACCCCAACGCACCATCAGGCGCAGGGGAGTACTATCAACCAAGCGCCTGGTTCCTTCCATTCAACCTCGACCCAGTTGGTGCTGGAGCAGGAGTCAGCCTCGATCCAGCCTCACAGCCGGGCGGGCCCACCAGCAACCCCGTAGGCGCGCCAGACCTCACCAGCTTCGGAGGTGCGCACGGTATGCCTATGGGCCCATATGACATGGGAATGGGAGTAAATCGCAGCTCGCACACTTAATCCTTTGCCATATGCGCAGCATTTATCTACCTCTTTTACTTTTTGCCTTGTGCAGCATATCACATATAACTTTTTGATCTCAGTTTTTCAAGGGAATGATTTTTTGGTTGAACGGGCGGTTTTGTTCTGTTTCTTGGATACAAAGAACCGGAGTTAAAGCGCTATGCGTTGAGGATGGTTGGTCGCATGGTCGAGGTGATGTCTTTATGCTCGTCTGTCTAGATGTATTATGTTAGGCGCTATATACCAAGATGAATATATAAATTTATATACTCTACTCACCAAGATGCCGAGGGCTGGGTTAGACGTTGATCCAAGGAAATGAGCACGCATTCTGGATTAGAGTTGTGTTCTTGGGGAAACTTTATGTGCTATAGATAGGGCGCTGGGCTTGTGATTGTAGTTCCAGGGGTGCTGAGACCAAGCAATCACAACGACGTCCGCTAAAGGGACTGACCAAGCGATATTTCAATTTGCATTTACATTTGAGAACGAGTCCTTCAAAAACAAAAAGGAGAAGATCTAGACGTACATTGAGGGAGGGTGGCGGCTCCGCAAAAAGCAAATCTCAATGCATCATCCGTGAATCGAACACGGGCCTCATCGATGGCAACGATGAATTCTACCACTAGACCAATGATGCTTGTTGATATCATTTTCTCTTATCAAGGAAATATAAGGCAATGAAAACGAATCTTTGGTCAGAGGGAAACAATGCAAGTCTCTAGATATGACATAGTGCCCGAGGTGTTGATGTGCTTACTGGTGTCGGGTATCATAGTATGACAACTAGGTAAGTTAGTCGCTCGTTGTGCCCTCCCTCACTTAAACTGCCGATTATTTGTGGCCAGAGGTCTAACCGCCTCTCTTTTCCAACCTTGCATACGGACACTGGAGAGGCGAGAGCTTCCCGTGGAGTATACAATGTGTTATCGCGTCGTGCGTTATCTCCCAAGTGTGGTTGGGAGTTGTAGCTCCTCTGCCATTGACTGGCGGTTGATAGATATTGTACATCATTGTACACGTATAGCCAGCTGCTATATATTCTACGGCATGGACCATCGAGGTTGCTTACTCTATCTATTAAGTCCACCAACGCCACTCCCATCGCCGTCCCTTCGCCATGTAGTCTGACTAGAATATTAATCCCTGATAGACCATCCCATTCCTCTTCCCCACCACAGACGATCTGGGCAGAATCAGAGTCAGAATCACGACGACTTCGGCCGCCCAACCCTCTGCCGCGGAACGGCGGTCTCCAGCGCGGCAACGATCTCCGCCCCGAGAATATACATATTATAGCCGGGGAAAATGATCCACAGACCACTAACACTTCTGTTAGAGCTTCTTTTCTTGCACTATTCTGAGGCAAAAAGACAAGAGAAACACCAAAAGAGGATGGAAACCTACTTGGGAATTATCCAGTAGAAAAGCAACGTCCAGAAATCATTGTGTCCGACATTATCAAACCCGGAGAATACCTCGTTAAGCCCTATCGCGACGAATAACATGTCAGCACTTATTCTCAGCGATATTCAACAGTCCCCCCCCCCCTCCTCCTCCTCTACCACCGCTATCTCTTGAATTCGAGGGGAGGGTATATGGACAGATAAAACCCACAATAGAGCACCGTCTTCCCCAACGTCATGACCGAAGCGCTGTACGCGACCAACAAGGCCAGCGCGCCCGTCCGGCCCGCCACCACCTTCGGCTCGGTCAGGAGCCACTTCACGCCCTTGTTTCCGGGATGGTTACGTTGGCCGCCGCGCCCGGTGGCCGCCGTCTGGGTGGTGCCGTGCGTGTAGACCACCGCCAAGTAGTAGAGGTAGCCGGCGCACTCGAACAGGTTGAGCACGGTCTGCGCGGCGGTGAAGCCGTTGCGCGCGTTGAACGCCGGCCAGCCGTACATGTAGTCGATTGTGCCGTACAGCGCGTAGGGCGTCCAGAGCGGCGAGTGCAGCGCGTGGCCCGGCATCGAGTGCGGCCGGAGGAGCACGTAGCTTGCGTCCCAGAGGACGACGGGCGTGGAGAAGAAGAGCCACAAGGTTATTGCTGTGGAGGGTGTGTGGACCCATTTTTTGGTTGTGGTCGTGGTATTGTTGTTGTTGCTGCTTGGGGATGGGGTGGTCGGCGTCGTCGGCGTCGTGGATGTTGGGGGTGGTGGGAAGTCGTTTGGGTGGTGGCGCGTGGAGACCATTGTTGATAGAGGGGGTCAATTGGGATGAATGGTCGTGTTTGGTTTGATGATGAGACGAAGATGTTGGAATGAGGGTTATTGGGTGGTGCGGTTCATTGAAGGAGTCGGTTGTGGTGGGATTCGAGCTGTGAATGATCGTCGCACTTTCCCGGGGCGGATAGTGACGTCGACCACCTCAGGGTCGATGTTGCCGCTGGTTCGCTTTTGGTTCGCTGCTGGTTCCATGACGGTCAATTAAGTTGACTCGTTGGTGGGCACGTCGCATTGTGACATAAGTTTATCGTTTCTATATAAATTTAAGCCATCTATGTACACTACACGATGCACAATAGTCTCCATATCAGTCATGCCCTACCGGAGCTTGGCTCGAACCGATCTCATCAGCACAATTATCCTGACAGAATACATCGGGCAACTCAGTGGCATCCTATTCTCAACTTAGCACAGTAGGTACGAGGCAAAATCGGTGCTGAATATTAACTGACGAACCACGTGATACCCCGGATTCCAGATCTCCAGGGCGTCCATCTTGACCTTGATATGAAACAGACTGGGATCTACTCCGCAGCTGAAAGCTTGAAATCCCGAGGCCGTCTCTGAGCTAGCACCTCCATTGGGCCAGGCAGTGGGTCGGCTTTCACTGCAAGTGCAGGGTGTTCTTGTTGCGCCTTATCTCTCGTATCCGATCCCCATCTCGGGCGTCCCGAGTCTTCGCCATATACATCCTATTCTGGCAACGCCCTCCGAGGCCCGCGGCGGATTACGGCAGCCAAGTAACACCAGCAACGCAGGGAAAGGACCGTCTCTTCTACTCACACTTGCAATTTGAAGGCCATACCTCCCAGAGAGAGCGACATGCCTTAACCTTGAGACTTGCTCTCTCGTGGCACTCTTTTGGTCCATAAATTTGCACCAAAGGTTGCTAACGCTCCGTGTTCGCTCTGATGAAGACCTTCCACAACTCCGACCAAACACCTTCTCCCGATGCAGAAAGACTTGCACGCATCCGAGAAAATCAACGGAGGAGTCGCGCCAAGAAACAGGCGCATATCCGCGAGTTGGAGCAGAAACTCGCCTCCCTCCAGGAACAGGCCCGTCAGAAGGATGTTGAGCATCGATTGGCCGTTCAAGGCCTTGAGGCTGAGAATCGAAGATTGAGGAGTTTACTGGCGAGTGTGGGCATCTCCCCTAGCACGGTTGGGGAGTATCTGAACACAGCAGATGGCTCGGACTCGATGCGGAAGATCGCCATTCCTAGTCTTCATCGGTCTGAAGTCAAGACTCAATCTTGCTGTGGCCAGCAGTCAAGCTCTTCTGAGGATACTCCTTCTGATACTGGTGTAGTATCGAAACTCCAGGGTGTGGGATCATGCTCTAGTGTAGAAGGATCTTCAACCAGATTTTTAAGCTGCGAAAAGCCACCTCAAGGTACATCAGTTTGTGGCTGTTCCCCCAATGAAGACCAAGTATCATGGCCGGCCAGTGGCAGTGGGGATGTCCTCAATACCACTCTCTGTGCCATAGCCGACGAGCTCATTACTCAGTATAACACGCGCGGCGTCGAGCTAGCCGAGATTCGACACAAGCTCTGGGCCGGCTTCTCCAAGGGTCTCACTACGGAAGAGGGATGCAGAGTGCAGAATCAGATTCTGTTTCAGGTCCTCGATGAAATCAGCAACAACTAGTTCGGCTCTGCAACCGAGGCTCTGATTTTGCCAAGCTCAACCGTTCAATGCGCATGAGGAGATTGGAAGAATATTGTGTTATCATTGAAGGACAAAGACAGGTCTACCATCTAAGCCTCCCACTTCCGCTTCCGAGCAAACCACCGAACTGCATATACCAACCCCAACAATACAGGGACCTCAATCAACGGTCCAACAGTAGCAGCCAACGCCTGGTCACTATCAACACCGAACGTGGCAATTGCCACTGCGATTGCCAACTCGAAGTTATTGCTTGCTGCAGTGAAGCTCTGTGTGCACGATAGCCGATATCCAAAGCCGCACCGCCGTGTCACGGCCAGCGTGACCGCAAAGATCACGGCGAAGTATACCACCAGGGGGGCTGCTACTCTAACCACCGAAACGATTTGATGCACCACCTGTTTGCCCTGGGCGGCAAAAAGCACCAAAATCGTAAAGAGCAGTCCGATCAATGACAACGGGCTGATCCACCTCAGGAACTGCTCGTCATACCATTTCTTACTCCAGAAGCGCAGGGCAAAGCGGGTCACAATCGCGGCTCCCAATGGGATCCCCAGAAATACCCCTACGCTTTTCGCAGCCAGGGAATAGTCAATCGTCAAGCCCTGCTGATCCGATCCGCCAATGATTCGAATAAAAAGAATTGCTACCGGGGCGAACAGCACCATTTGCAATATCGAGTTGATCGCTACCAAAATGGCGCAGTATTCGCCATCACCGCCTGCGAGGCCCGTCCAGACAAGAACCTGCCTTCGTTAACCTTACGCTAGCTTCGCCGAATACTACCCGAGAATGGAGGGATTGGACCAGACATACCATCGCAATGCATCGCGCAATCCCTACCAAGATCAAACCTTCCCGCAGGCCTCTTTCGTCTGGTAGAAATGCCCACGCCAAACCCAACTGCCCATCACATCGAACGTTATCAGCACCGCCATTGACCAATATGAGGGAGATTTATACCATAAACAAGGGTGCAACGATCCAATTGACCACTATGCTAAACCCGATCTGAATCCACAGTTCCCTCTCCCGGAATGACCGATGTAGCGTTTCGAAACGGACCTTGCAGAGGATGGGATACATCATGACCAGGAGACCGATCGCTGCGTTGATGCCCCTAGCGTCAGCATCAAGAGATCTGTCTCTAACGTAGGCATGGACTGCTAGGTAGACACCTGGCTAGCTGGCTAGCTTACCGATCGGCACAGAGACACCCACGAATTTCCCCTTCTCCAGCGCTTGGCTGGTATTGGGGACAAAATTGCCAAGGATGATACCTACTGCCATGGCCAGCAAGATCCACAGGGCGAGGAACTGATCTAGGATGGCGAGCTGTTTAAAGGTAGAGATACCGGTTGGTTCTGGATCTAACTTCGGGGGCTCATCACGATACCGGTCGCTTGCGCTGCATGCTTCCAGGTCTTTTGGCAATGCTGGGGCTGGCTTTTCCGGAGACATGGATGTGTGTACTTTGACTTTCCTGGTTTCTAGTAGAAAAATGGATGGATTAAATCAAAGGGGAAATGGTTGTTGCTTGTTGGCAATGTTTTACGTGCACCCTTTGAGGCCCTTTTCACTGCATACAGCGGGCAGAAGGGCTGACGACCAATCAGCGTTCTCGAGTGACATGCTTTGAGATCACGTGAGAAAAGAAATTCCTTAGACGGATGCGTGTACTTCGGCTATTTTGATCTTGATTGAGTAGAATAAAGGATGGAATGGAATTCTTGAGGATTGGATGTGCGATATGCCTGCAGGCTAATTGGACACTGTCTTACTGTTGGACTGACTGCATATGCTTTGAGGACGAAAAAACGAATGGGATCTACTGTGTATGGCTCCAAGATCGTTCATAATATCTGGACGGAATGGTGTCAGATTGAACGAATAGAAAATCCGTGGATATGCCAATTGAGAGTGTGTGAATTCAGAGCTATGTCGGGAATGCTTCGGAATCGAGGTATACTGGAAGACAAGACCCCAGTGTATAGTATACTTCCTCCAATCAGCCAAAACCCCAGCATGAGGTGATAAAGACCACATTGTAGAGATACATAGATACACATTCTGCATAGGAGGACAGAATGAGATTCCAATCTCGAGGTTGTGACGGTCAGAGTATATGTCTGGCTGCTCTCAAAGTCATGCCGTGCTGTTGCGATTTCGGGACCGTCATCGGCTGAAGCGTACCCGTTCGCTTTGCGGCCGGTATTTGGTATTCGTGACCCAGAGGTATCATGCGATACCAGGGGAAGACCCTGAACGGTCTATGAGGCCATGAGGGAAGAAAGACGGGTTGTTGCGAATACAGAACATGAAGAAACGATGTGTGGAGAGATTCTCGCCCGCTCCCCCACTTCCAAGGACATGTCTGTCAGTGTCGGGGCTAGAAAGTGCTAGACAGTGTAGACAGTAGTACTAGACACAAGTCTTCAGCCTAATCTCATCTCTAGACTAGTTGTTGGTTAGTCCCGGAGTCGGGCAGTCTTTCGGGATGACGATGGACCCAAAGAATCCACAACCCCTCCAAACATTATTCCCCCACGGAGACTTTCCCCGCAACCACCAGCCCGCCCCAATACTACTCGCGGACCGAGCACAACTTCGGACTGGGAAATCTCGACGAACCGCGACTGGCTGCCTGCTTTATTGCGCAGGAAGGGCTGACATATTCATTCTGGTAGGTCTATATGCCATGAGAAGGTTATATGACCGCCGTGACGTGAATGATGCACTATCTCTGTGGCTGCTTGCCTCGGTTGATTGACTGGCGAGGAACAACACACACTCATGCACACTCATGCACACCGGGAATATCCTCAATCCAGCTGTTCTACCACCGCACGCATAGCCCGCCACAGATTCGTCGGAAGTGATCCCCCGAGCTAACCATCATTCTGGCTAAACCGTGGGAAAATATATTGTCAGACCGTACTGTACTGTACACGATTGATTCATGGAGGTAAAAAAGAGAATCCCATGCTGCTCCCATTGCCGACTGCCGAGCACCCTGATTCGGCATAGAGGAGGACGATCCAAGGCAGGAAACGAGTCAGAACCCCAGCAGTGGAAGACAGCCAGAACAACCCCCACCCCACACTTCCACACTTCGGGGAAGTGAGAGATAAATTCCCGAGAAGGCTAGAACACTTGGTCCTCAAACCCTTGAAAAGTTATCCAGTGATCCCGTCGGAGTTCTTGACGGTGAGCCGAGCAAAGCGCATGATAGACCGACTTGGCTCTGACTATCCAAGGAACTTGTGCCGAGAGGGGCGTGGGGGGAGGATGAGGAGGGAGTGGAATGTCTCTGACTTGCGACGGAAGGAGTAGACTTATGGGCTGACCCTTGCGGATGGAAGAGGTAAGGTGCCGTCAGGCCATGGGGGGAAAGACATGACGATTTTTCATGGTCTACAAGTTTACGACCTGGAGAGGGGAGGGGGGTTTTGGGGGGGGTTTGGCCACTTGGCAGTGGTGTCTGTGTCTGTTTGTTGTGCTCTCCTGGCAGGTCCCGCGGACGACGAACGTAGTGGGAGACGACTGGGTGACTACATCGGGGATTCATTGATCTATGCCCCGGATGCTAGAGAGAGATGACTTCATTCACTTACTAAAACTCCTGCGGAAATCGAGTCAGTTTCTTTTTCTGCTTTGGGCTCGATTCTGGTGCCGCTTTTTGTTCAGTAAGCAGCATTCTGGTGCGTGGGTCTAGTACAAAAGTGCGTGTTCTGAGTGATCCCTGAGTGGTTCTAAATGACTGCAGGAACGCCGAGCAATTTCCCTGGGATTCACGTGACTGACCCAGGTCCCTCCCACCTTTTAAACAGTACTCAAGCTAACACCCTGTTAGGGCAGGACTACTTTATACGGTATAAGCTTACTTTAATCTAGGGGATGTATGTAACGATTGTCAAATTTCACATTGAATATTGTTCTGTTTAGTAAAGGAACACCTCCTGTTGAAAAGATCAAAAGAAGACCGAAGCATAATCATAACTTGAAGCCGAGCAGCTTCAAGCATGCTATAGTTGCTTTTCGGGACTCCCAAGCCAGACCCTACTCTACGAGGCCGAGTTGAGATCTGACTCATGCTGCGCTTGCGCCTCAATCTCATTCATTCGTTCAACCAGAGTCGTAGCAACCATTCGATAATTATGGGAGGCGAACTTTCCAAGGTCCGTAATACGTTCTTTCCAGAAGTCCCAGCGTTCCTGACACCAGACCTCTGACTCGCTCCGGTAAAGATAACCAGGGCGGTAGTCAAGATAGTGCTTACCAGGCTCTAGAAGGGGATCTAAGGTGCAACTGACGGTATAGCTCGGCCCCAGCATGGATGATCCACTCGCGCACGATAGCGAGATGATAATCTACCAGACGATGCCACTCATGCGGGCGCTCAAACGACCATGACAAAGAGGGCATTGCCTCACCATCCAATATACCTACACGCCGCCCCATGACTCTGGCTAGGAAGGAAATCGCACCCATCATGGCTGGGATGAAGTCGTCCTTTTCGCAGTAGTAGTCCATGGGCCTCTCGCTGGGGCACCGGGGATCCTGTGCCCATGAAGCAATGTGCAGCAGGTGGTCGGGCTGGAATCCCAGACAGGTAGCCCTGAATCATAATATTCAAATGCCAGGATTCCAAGACAAGGGTACTCATCCCACATGGACCAGACGCCACCCTCGCCCCCAAGCTCTATGACCACCGGCGGAAAATGAGCGAGTGCGGCCATGAGGTCGGCCAGGTGATTCAGCCCTTCATTGTCATACTCCCGGCGAGCTTGAGCCCGCCCTTCATCATCATTCCGAATCCCACGAGCAGCATCGAGTACCGGATCCCAGAACAGCCAGGAAAAATCGCAAATCTCGTCCGATTTCCGTCGCTCGTCCATGGGAGAGGTGAGGACAGAGCGGACGGGCGCGTCAATGCGCTGGGCTCCAGTATCAGGGTCCACTTCTCCATCTATTACTTGATATACAATGCTAAGAGCTTCCTTTAGTAGCGGAATGTCAGGGAGCTCTATTGAGTCATCATCACTGTCATCAATATCATCACTGCCCCATTCACTATCCCATTCTGATTCACCAGCACTGTCTCGTTCTGCTTCACCGTCCATAATCTTAACGTCTGTATCACTGTTCATAGTCCCAGCGTCTGTGCTACGGTCCCCGTTCCCGGACTCTGATCCACTGCCCATGTCATTCTCTTCAACCTCTAGCATATTGGTAGGCGAGGAGACGATATTGTGTGTCTGCTATTCGTGTGGACGCTCGTGCCTGCGTGGATATTCCTTTGTATATGGTAATCTAGAACTCGGGGAACCAGAGGAGTTTAAATAAGCTATCAACCGCACTAGCTAAGGAGAGCAAGGATCGTTAGTCTTTGTCCGTATCTTCTGTAAGGTCGTTGACAATCTGGAGAAGGCAATCGATATGTCATCTTAGTCTAACGAGGTTACCAACGATTCAACTGATATACTCGATTATACTGCAGCTTCCATTCTTTCAGTAACGTTAAGTAGAAGAAAGACTTCTGTTGTTATTGCTCATTTGCCTACTGCCACCCTGTACCTATATCTAATCACATAACAAGCAAAAGAGCTGAAAGAATTGTTGACAGCGCCTGCTGTTTACCATTAAGAGATCTTGCTTGATATAGATCGCCGCGATATTGTTCTTCCCTTCGGAGTAGATGGGCTGCAGCCCCGGGTGCTTGGAGTTGATCTACTTCCCCTAGATTCTAATGGTAAAACTGGGCTTGAGAATGTCTTTCACTGGTAGTGACTCGGGAAGGTCTTAATGTACAGGACAGTTTCTGTCGGGGCGGCGGCCCGAGCCGCGCTGGTGCGTGCCGTCACGACGTACTTGTGGACCGGAGTGTGGATAACAACAGTCATTTCAATGCGGGAGTATGGCAATAAAGGTCCAACAACTAAGCATAGCGATAAGATGGGCTGAATCTCAAACTGGACCTTGCTGTCCAGCTTTGGCAAGGCTGGTCAATCTTCCATTGGAGCCATAGTATCATATAGATGTACAGTACACAGTGTAGCCATGTATATCATATCCAGGTATCATAGTTACAAATGGGGTTCAGCAGTAGTCTCCATCGGACTCGCTAGTCAGATGCTACTACCACTAGGTTCTAGTTACAAGCAAGGCATAGAAGACTGGTATATGTAATGGAGGCGTGATCGTGGATTCATGGCCCAGCGGCGAAGCTATTCTACACATGGACCTGAGGCAATGCCCTCACAACATGTCTTGCAGGGTGGAAAGGATACCGTTATCAAGTAGCCGTAACCATGGAGATAGTGATGACAAGATGTCATTGCTACTTCCACCGGTTTGCAGGTATATTGATAGCTCTGATATGCATCAGTGAGCAAAAAGGACAACTTAACTTCCCTCGTGAGGTGAGCGGGCCCTTGGTTAGTCCTCAGTGCTGGGGCTTGGTGATCGGTCGCCAACCTCAGCCTAATATCGGGTGGAAATTAGGTGATTACCCTAGCTGCAGGCAATCTGAAAAAGGTGGAAACTACAAGAGAAAGGCATATGGTTGACTCTAAATCTTACGACATACTCCTGAGCAGATTCCTATTGAGTTCGAGGGCTAGAAGAATGAAATGGCAGGTTGGTGGGACTACTGTATCGTGTTAGTGGAAGACGTTGTATGTAGGATTTATTATGACAGAGCGGAGAGTAAGCCCATGGTTAGATTATTCTGAGAGAACTATATGATGATTAGAATATTACGAGTATCAGCAAAAACGCTTTTCCTTTTCTGCAGACAATGACTTGAGATCATAGCTTGAGACATAAGGTTTTGTGACAGGACAAGTATCGGTCCTCGTCTTCCTAATGCCCTCACCAAAGCGACGGGTCGGCTGTTGAGAGACTTAGTGCTATTTAGTATGTATGTACTGTACACGGTTTAGAGACCCGTGTGGTGTCAAGTGGAGAACAAGTCCAGGTCGGAGGGAGCAAGCGGAGCATTGGTTGCGTGCTCAGTGAGCGGTCAGTGAGTGTCTCTAAGCGCACACGGCACGGAGAAGTCCCGTGATGTCCTCACGAAAGCGGTGTCAACTTTCTCTTGCCAGGGCGGGCTGACCATCGGGTTGCAGAAGTGGAAATGCGGGGAATGGCTGGGGACGGGACCGTAACATGACCGTGCTATACCACTACACATTATAGTATTGTCAGCCAACCGAGCATCTCGATAGTCAGTTAGTTCAACTAGTTGGTTAGCAATGACCCTGCGGGGGACATCTGTCCACCTTTCAAGGTTTGAATGCAATACTACCTTCCTTCCATACGACCAAGCTTCTTAGGCCTCATCTGAGTCCCGTTAATTGCCCGACAACTAGATACCGTAATCCTGCTGTATACCAGTGCGGCGGCCGGGTGTATGTCTCCGTTTTCCGAACTTGATCAGAATGCGCAAAGATGAGGCATGATAAGTTTATTTTGGTCTCAGTCAAGAATTCCAGGCACCTCCCGCCCGATCGGATGCTGTTGATCTGTTGGGTAGACATCATCATACAGAGTGCAGCTTGAGATTCATGTCAGGGTGATGCAGGGAGCGGATGGGACTGTAACAGAATTACACTACACATACAATCCAGATATTACTGGTAGTACTAGGCCCGCTAACTGCCCGACCCACTGCGGTACCAGAAGACAGTTTGTTTAGTCCCTTGGAGGTAGTGCTCAATTCATCATGCCTGCTTTTCACCTCCTCATTTCCCCAATCCCGACTATTCCAGATGGCTGGTCGCTGCATGCACTGTCTACCTGAGTGGGGGTCGATCGGCCATCCCGGTCCAGTTTTCTACCTTCCGGCAAAATTTTATTGCCGGAATGAGACATTCCACGCCCTGTTGACCTGCACTTCGAGAGTGTCTACTGTGCGCAGTTGACGCTGCCGAGCTAAATGCAAGCAAGAGCACTGCAGCAGCAGCTTCCTGCCCAGCAGGAGGCAGGCAGTCACTGGATGAATGGTCAGTAGAATCGCTTGACTTGCCTGAGCTCCGACCGTTCCATCCATGCTCTCCTTGTCTGTCTTAGGCTCAATCTGGATCCTTCCCTGTCGATCCCCATGCTCAGAGCCAAGCCAATGGAACCACTCGTCACTCGGCCAGTCTACGACCACCGACCAGGTGCCTGCTCACTCTGACTTCTTGTTTGCGAGACATCATTTTCCTTGGGTGGGCAGCTCCACAGAAGCCAAGAGATTCTGCTCAATGGTATTCACTGTCGCTGGTTGCTCCTCATAGCTGTGGCGCCCCCCCCCGTTGCTGGGGTTATTAATATCTCCTCCCTTCCCCCCTTCTCATCGATCTTGTTTGTCTTGCCACCCTTGTATTACCTCGACATCTTTGTCAACTCCTCGAGAACACAAGCTGTCTGGCTGGCTAGTTCGTCTCTTCTTCTTCCTTTAGCTACCTCCACGCCATCATGAGGCTCGGTTGGCTTGAGGTGGCCGCATTGACGGCTGCTTCGGTCGTCAGCGCTGTATGTTTCGCTTCAATGCCTTGTTCTCATGGCCGCTAAAAGCCCTTGCAACTGTGATTGAACTCATGGCTGACGATTATGTGGTCTACAGGATGAATTGGCCTTTTCTCCTCCTTTCTATCCCTCCCCTTGGGCCAATGGTCAGGGTGAGTGGGCGGAAGCATACAAGCGTGCAGTGGACATTGTCTCTCAAATGACTTTGGCTGAGAAGGTCAACTTGACCACCGGAACTGGGTAATTGCATTTTCACCGTCGCGCGAAGTGAATTGCCTGCTAACGAGCTTCTAGATGGGAGCTGGAGAAATGTGTAGGTCAAACTGGTGGTGTCCCAAGGTAAGTCGATCATCTGAAGAATCGATTGAGGTTCTTCGACTGACAATCGTCGTCTAGACTTAATATCGGTGGCATGTGTCTTCAAGACAGTCCCCTGGGAATCCGTTTCTGTAAGACTGCCCTCGCGCCGACCTCGGACACTGCGACTTTTGCTGACAATTTGTCTTACAGCGGACTACAACTCGGCCTTCCCTGCTGGTGTCAATGTTGCTGCGTCTTGGGACAAGAACCTTGCCTACCTCCGTGGCCAGGCCATGGGTCAGGAGTTCAGCGACAAGGGTATTGATATCCAGTTGGGACCGGCGGCAGGTCCCCTCGGTAGAAGTCCCGATGGAGGTCGTAACTGGGAGGGCTTCTCCCCAGACCCTGCTCTCACTGGTGTGCTCTTTGCCGAGACTATCAAGGGGATTCAGGACGCTGGTGTCGTGGCCACCGCCAAGCATTATATTCTCAACGAGCAAGAGCATTTCCGGCAAGTTGGAGAGGCTGCGGGCTATGGGTTCAACATTAGCGACACTGTCAGTGCAAACATCGATGACAAGACCATCCATGAAATGTACCTCTGGCCCTTCGCGGATGCCGTGCGCGCAGGCGTTGGTGCTATCATGTGCTCCTACAACCAGATCAACAACAGCTACGGTTGCCAGAACAGTTACACTTTGAACAAGCTGCTGAAGGCCGAGCTCGGCTTCCAGGGATTCGTTATGACTGACTGGGGTGCCCACCACAGTGGTGTTGGTGCTGCCTTGGCCGGCTTGGACATGTCCATGCCTGGCGACGTCTCGTTCGATTCTGGTACTGCTTTCTGGGGTACCAACTTGACTATCGCTGTTCTCAACGGTACCGTCCCGCAGTGGCGCGTCGACGACATGGCTGTTCGCATCATGGCCGCCTACTACAAGGTTGGCCGTGACCGCTTGTATCAGCCTCCCAGCTTCAGCTCATGGACTCGTGACGAGTATGGCTACAAGTATTTCTATTCCCAGGAAGGTCCCTACGAGAAGGTCAACCACTTTGTCAACGTGCAGCGCGACCACAGTGAGGTCATCCGCAAGCTGGGGGCAGACAGCACTGTGTTGCTAAAGAATAAGAATGCTTTGCCTCTGACTGGCAAGGAACGCAAAGTTGCTATCCTGGGTGAAGATGCGGGCTCCAACGCCTATGGTGCCAACGGCTGCAGTGACCGTGGTTGTGACAACGGTACTCTCGCTATGGCTTGGGGTAGTGGTACTGCGGACTTTCCCTACCTTGTGACCCCCGAGCAAGCCATTCAAGCCGAAGTGCTCAAGAATAAGGGCAGCGTCTATGCTATCACCGACAACTGGGCCCTGAGCCAGGTGGAGACCCTCGCTAAGCAAGCCAGGTAAGTTCAGTCGCCCGGATTACTCCTTGTTATGTGACGTGAGTGCAGACTGACGAATATTCCTAAAGTGTTTCCCTTGTATTTGTCAATTCCGACTCCGGAGAGGGCTACATCTCGGTGGATGGAAACGAGGGTGACCGCAACAATCTCACCCTGTGGAAGAATGGCGACAACCTCATCAAGACTGCTGCCAACAACTGCAACAACACAATCGTCGTCATTCACTCCGTTGGACCTGTTCTGATTGACGAATGGTATGACCACCCGAACGTTACTGCCATCCTCTGGGCTGGCTTGCCTGGCCAGGAGTCTGGTAACTCCCTGGCTGATGTGCTTTACGGCCGCGTCAACCCGGGCGCCAAAACTCCCTTCACCTGGGGCAAGACTAGGGCGTCTTACGGGGACTACCTGCTCACTAAACTCAACAACGGTAATGGAGCACCTCAAGATGATTTCTCCGAGGGTGTTTTCATCGACTACCGCGGTTTTGACAAGCGCAATGAGACCCCGATTTACGAATTCGGACACGGTTTGAGCTATACCACCTTCAACTACTCCCAGCTTCACGTTCAAGTCTTGAACGCCTCCACGAACCACCAGATAGCTACCGAGACCGGGGCCGCTCCCACTTTGGGCGAAATGGGCCAAGCCTCGGACTACTTGTATCCTGATGGATTGACCAGGATCACCAAGTTTATCTACCCCTGGCTTAACTCCACGGACCTCAAGGAGTCATCTGGCGACCCGTACTATGGTGTGGACACTTCGGAGCACGTGCCCGAGGGTGCCACTGATAGCTCTCCTCAGCCTGTCCTGCCTGCTGGTGGCGGCTTCGGTGGTAACCCCCGCCTCTACGATGAGTTGATCCGTGTCTCGGCAACCATTAAGAACACTGGTCGTGTTGCCGGTGACGCTGTCCCTCAACTAGTAAGTCATTCATCTCAGATGATGTTGACCTAGAAGCTAACATTTGATTAGTACCTTTCCCTCGGTGGTCCCAATGAGCCCAAGGTGGTGCTCCGCCAATTCGACCGCATCACCCTCAACCCTTCCGAGGAGACCGTCTGGACCACTACCCTGACCCGTCGCGATCTGTCCAACTGGGATGTTGCGGCCCAGGACTGGGTCATTACTTCTTACCCCAAGAAGGTCCATGTTGGTAGCTCTTCGCGTCAGCTACCTCTTCACGCGGTTCTGCCGACTGTGCAATGAGGAGAGGGTTGTTGTGAAGGCACTGAAGACTGAAGGGCTTCGAGCCTGCTGATGATATATACCTTTTTTTTACCCTTTTGTGAATCGTAGAGACTACGAATTTAATGCCTGTGATGCTGTCAATAAGGATAATTTAAAGCGTAGAATGTTTGTCATGATAGCGTAATGTTTTCTTGTCGGGGTTTCATTTGTGGCTGTGGCTGTGTGGCTATTGTGACTGCACTGACCGGCAAAACGGCGGGCGGGCGGAAGGCAGCGAGCGACGTCATCCGACTCAGCTTCTCATTCGCATTTCCTTATTCTTCGACTGTGTCTTCCGGCACAACCCTGCCTGGTTTCATGTCCTTTTGTTTGCCAATCATTTGGTTGAAGACCTATCTCCCCTATTCTCGCTCAGATAGAAAATATTACTCAATTCTGCTATTTTATTCAAGAGCAAGCTAGCACAGGGCGAGTACAATCACCTAGACGACCGACGAAAAAACCACGATGCCATCCGCAGACAATCCTCCTCCTCCAGCAGGAGCAGCAGCAGCAACCACAACGACGACGACGACGACGACAATAGCCACAACACCAGAAACATCACGACCGTCCCAACCTCCAATCACCGCTCTGCTTGCTTACCCTCTCACCCTCTTCGTGGGATCCCTTTTCTCTGTCCTCTCGCCGACCGCCTACGGCAGCCGCGAGCCCAGCGCCAGCAACAACGCCAGCCCACTTCAGAACCACCCATCGCCCTTTGCCCCAACCATCGCCTCAGACCTGCACCTCTCCTCCTTCTCGGCCGCCGCCGCCGCCGCCAAACCCGTCAACTATTTCGCCCGCAAGGACAATGTCTTCAATCTCTACTTCGTGAAGATCGGCTGGATCTGGACGACTCTTGCCTTCCTGCTGCTGCTGCAAACCCAATCCGCCTTCGTCAACAAGTACAGGAGCAAGAGCAAGAGCACCAGCCCCAGCAACGACACCAGCCCTTCTACTAACCACGCCCACGCCCACGCCGCCGCCGTCGCCGAGGCCCATCGCGCGCGCCGCACAATGCAGGCCCTCATCCGCTACGGCCTCGCCACGATGGTGTGGTACCTCACCACCCAGTGGTTCTTTGGGCCGGCCATCATCGACCGCAGCTTCGTGCTGACGGGCGGCAACTGCGAGCGCGCCATCCCCCAGGTGGAGAACCCTTACACGGCGACGGATTTCGGGACGCTGGTGACGGCGGTGGCGTGCAAGAGTGCGGGCGGGGCCTGGCGCGGCGGGCATGATGTGAGTGGGCATGTGCTTTTGTTGGTGTTGATGACCTCCCTGGTCGGATTCGAGGTCTGGGGGGCTACGAGGTGCCAGCCGCGATTTGAGGGAGATGATGGTGTGAGGAAGAAGGAGGAGAGCGAAGGGCCCAGGGAGAAGAAGGACGAGGATGCCGATACTATTGATGGCGGTGGGTTGGAGGTCTGGTCGGTGAGGTTGGCCTGGGCTGTTGTGGGCCTGGGGATGTGGATGTTGTTGATGACGGCTATTTGGTTCCATACGTGGTTTGAGAAGGTATGTTCTCTTGATATTTTTATCTGGTTGGGCGTAATGGTGGTTGGAGCTAATGCTGTCTTCACAGCTGACGGGCTTGTTGATTGCCCTGGGTACCGTTTATACGATCTATATTCTCCCTCGGAAGGTGATTCCGTGGAGGGAGATTGTTGGGTTGCCGGGCGTATAAATGGGGTGTATGGATTATGCTTTTCTTGGCTTAGGTGGCGTTGATATATTGGTGGATTGTCTGTCTGAACTCGTCTCGGCTTGCGATACATACATGCATGTTTGCATTCCCGGGCTTTACCTGGGCTTAGATGGCTGAGGCTGTATTAGTCTTTTACCTGAATGTATATTTGTCTAGAATTACATTTGTTCCCCTGCTTGACGATTGACTTCTGGCGGATGAATCAAACGGCAGGTTCAGATCCGAAGTAGCCCCGACAGAATGCTGTTGAAGTGTCAGTATCATCCATGCATGATCTTGCAAATGGGCGCCGAGTTTCTCACCCCCTGGTATCAAAGCAGCCGCATACATCACGCGAGTGATGGGTTGCAAGTCCTCTGGCGTTGCATTACGTCCCGCCGACAACCAGATGTACGGCTCCCAGCACCCCAGCAGTCGATCAGCGTAGAGTTTGAGATCACCGGCGCGATCCTTATCGGACGACTGCTCCGCCATACATCGAAGACCCAGACACGTCCCGAACTCGCGGAAGGCCAATCGGGCCCGAATGTCGCGCGCGAGATAATTCCTTCTCTCGAACAGATCATCTTCAACAAAAGAGGTGTTAGCATCGCCGTCAGCATTCGCCCACCGTTCCTCACCGCTGAAGAGAAGAAGAGAAGAGAAGAGAAAGGACGAAACAGGATTTGGAAAGATGCTAAGCAGTCAATGACTCAACTCACCAACCCTGCCCAAACACACCTCCGCCATCCTCGTCGCCCACTCCTCGCCCTTCGTGTCCGCAAACCAATGCGCCGTCCACATGGCCATCCCGAGATCCAACGGATCATACGAGACATACTGCTCCTCGCCCTTCCGCTTCAGTATCCGTCGATAGTCCTCGATTTCTTCGGTCAGCGGGCCATCATCCTCTTCCTCCTTCTTTTCCTGCTCTTTTTCCTCTCCTTCCCCGCGACAACCCTGCCCCTGCCTCCTCCCAAACCACCTCGCAGTCCTCTGCAACAACCGAAACACCACCAGCCCATCCACGGAATCCAGATTCCCCTCGGACCCCACCAACACCTCCTCCAGATCCACATCCATCTTCCACACCATCCGCGGAGGCGTCCTTTGCACCAAGAACCGCGGATGGATGGCTTTCGCTAATGCAATGGCCTGCTCGTTCCAGATGGCCTCGCCCGTGGCCACCGCCGTCCTGTTCAGGGCGAACATCCACAGCGTGAGGTAGTGGTGGTACTGGCCGTCGCCATCGGGGCCAGTAGCGCTGGGCTTTCCGATCCGCAGCCCGCCGCCTAGAGGGTTCGTCGGGGTTGCTTTGGGCAAGAGCGTGGGGTTTTCGGGATTGGAGGTGCGTGTTGTGCCTAGGGTGTTGTGGACGGTGCGAATTAACGCGGTTGCTAGGGTTAGGTAGTGATTGTTCCGTTGGGGCTGGGATTGAGGGTGCATCCTGGGCGACGAGGTTGAGGTTGATGTGCTCATGAGCCGGTTGTGTTCATGGTGGAGCGTTAGGAAGTTCAGCACCCCGAAGGCGTCTGTCCAGAGGTATCGGCCGCGGTGCCCGCCTGAATTGCCTGGGGGTGTCCATTTCGTGGCATCGCGGATTGTGGTTATGGGCCCGTAGAGCGTTTCTTGGGCGCGGATGAAGGTTTGGAGTTTTGTTGTTGGTTGGGATGAGGTTGGCATTGTGATATTATGGTCATATGGATATTAGGTGCTATATAGTGTATACTATGTGTGTGGGGTATGTATGGGGTAGGAGTAGTGATGGTTGGGAAGGGATCGGCGATGGGTTAGCCAGAGATGATAGTCTGTCAGCTAGTGCTGCAGGAGACTTGGGATTGATTTTTTGTGCAAAAAGTGAAAGAATGCTGGATGGGTCGTGGCAAGACCAAAGGTCAAGTCACCATGACCCGGTGGTGATCTCATTTCGCCGCCGCCGGAACCCCAAGCGGACAACATCCAGCGTTCGGTATATCAACCGTACTTCGGACCGACCTTCACTTATACTTCCAGGCAAACAAACACGTCCCCCACCAAACAATGGGTTGACTTCCCTCATGAGTAAACTTTGGCGTCTAGCCCGACACTTCAAATCTACTCCCAAGATGTCTCCATTTCAAGACCTGTTCACCGCAGCAGCGCAACCTCTCCCTGCTATCCACGATCCCAGCTTCGGCTCCCACTTCGACTCCTTCGGAGACTACCCTGTTGTCCTCCTCGGTGATGGCACGCACGGGACCTCGGAGTTCTACGCCGCGCGCGCGGAGATCACCAAGCACCTGATCGAGCACCACGGCTTCAACATCGTCGCCGTGGAAGCCGACTGGCCCGACGCGGAATTCATCGACCGGTACGTGCGCCAGCGCCCCGGTCCCCAGGCGCGCATCCGACAAGGCGGCGGGGATGACGACCACGAGCCCTTTAAACGGTTTCCCACCTGGATGTGGCGCAACCGCGAGACCCAGAACCTGGTCGAATGGATGCGCAACCGCAACGCGACCCTGACCGACCCGGCGCACAAAGCCGGGTTCTACGGACTCGATCTCTACAGCATGGGCGCGTCCATCAAGGCGGTCATCGATTACCTCGACCACGTCGACCCGGCCGCCGGCAAGGAGGCCCGTCGCCGCTACGGCTGCCTGCAACCGTGGGTGGAGGACCCCACGGCGTACGGCCTAGCCTCGCTCCGCGGCCTGGCGGACTGCGAGAAGGGGGTGGTGCAGATGCTCCGCGACCTGCTGGCGCGGCGGCTGGAGTACTCCGAGGATGCGCACGACGGCGACGAGTACCACAGCGGGCAGCAGAACGCGTACCTGGTGCGCGACGCCGAGCGCTACTACAAGGCCATGTACTACAGCTCGGCCTCGTCGTGGACGCTCCGCGACACCCACATGGTCGACACCCTCCGCCGCATCCTCAAGAACCGCCCCGCGGGCAGCAAGGCCGTGGTCTGGGCGCACAACTCCCACTGCGGCGACGCGCGCTTCACCAGCATGGGCACGCGCCGGAAGGAGGTCAACATCGGCCAGCTCTGTCGGGAGCGCTTCGGTCGCGAGAATGTCGCGACCCTGGGCTGTGGCACGCATACCGGCACCGTGGCGGCCGCGCACGAGTGGGATGAGGACATGGAGATCATGGATGTCAGGCCGTCACGCCCGGATAGTTGGGAGTGGGTCGCCCATCAGACGGGCATCCCCAGCTTCGTGTGGGATCTAAGAGACGACCGTATCACTCCCGAACTGAAGGAGGCCATGGCCGCCGAGAGTCAGCGGCTCGAGCGCTTTATCGGCGTCATCTATCGGCCGGATACCGAGCGCATGTCGCACTACTCCCAGGCGGACCTGCAGCAGCAGTTCGACGCGTATATCTGGTTCGATGAGACGGAGGCTGTCAGGCCGTTGGAGAAGGTGCAGCCGAAGACGGTGATGGGCATGGAGGAGACGTATCCGTTTGGATTGTAGGTAGTTTTATTTGTTTTGTTTGGGCTGTAGTTAGTTATCAGAATGAGCATTATTGTGAATAGATGCACATAAACACCTTGCACGTGATGGACTTATCTAAGCTTTGACGTCAGCTCACCGCCTGCCGCTGTTTGTTTATTCGCCCTTTACCTCATACGTGCATTTCTCCTCTTATCGTCATTCTCTTTGCAATTTGCCCTTCTTATCCCAATCACACCTCTTATTCTGATATATTACCGATTCCCATCAAAGAGCCATTGTATATAGCAATCATGGTGGTCCGACGGTCCGCCCGTCTGCGCAATCGCGAGGCATCCGTGTCCGAGGTAAGGCATTCGCCCGTTCAAGCATCCCACCCACCACCATGAAGGGATCAGGTGAGATCCTACGGGTGGCGGGGGGTTGGGTGAGGAATGTCTATTTGCAGTCACTGATGTTCGATGACCCGCTTAGGAACCACAGCTACCAGCTGGCCCCGCTGAGAGCAGTCACGTCAACAAGGATCACGTCAACAATCGGCATGACGACCAACCCAGTGAAAAGCCAAACATTAGACGAAAGACGAGATCCAGGAAACCGACCCAACCCACCCAGGAACTAAACAACCTGCCTCCTGTTGCCGAACGCGAGGAGACTGCTACTGTCACCCCTTCTGAACCCGAACCTGAACCCGAAGTCAACAACACTCCTGTTGAAGCAAAGAAGTCTGCCTTCGCCAGCGAACAATCTCAACCTCTGCCTGCTCCTGCGACAGCCGAGACCTCCGAAACTGCATCCAAGGAATCTGAACCCGAATCTACGCGTGCCGCGGCCGAAAGGGCGGAGCGGACGAAAAAACGATCGATTAGCGCCGCGTTTGACAAGGCGGAGTCGACTTTCAAGAAGATGAAGAGCGCCGCGTTCTCCAAGAGCGGAGAGACTCCCAAGAAAACTGCGGGTGACGCGTCCGACAAGACTGAAGCGACGCCCAAGAAAACTCCAAATGGCGCGTCCGCTCGAGTTGAAGCCACTCCCAAGAGAGTTGCGCAGTTGACTTCGCCGCTCAAGGGCACTCCTAGCAGGATCCCTAGCGTCTCTACTCCGCTCAGAGCCACACCTGCGGCGACGAAAGCCCCCGGTGCAAAGACCCCCTCTACTGTCATGGCGCGTCCATCTCACCAGGAAATGCACCCCAGCAAGGTTCACCAGAGCACCACCAAGCAGCCTGACTCCGGCTTGGTCTTGGGTTTCAACCCCATCAAGAAAGACGCGGAAGGCAATGTAGTCAAGGATGCTACGATCGAGAACACTCCGACCAAAACTAGAGACTCCCCCGCGTCGGCATACTACGGCACTCCCGCGTTCGATTTCAAGTTCACCAACCAGGATTCCCAGCTCAGCGACGAGGCCAAGAAGCTCATGGAGACTGTGCGCCAGGACGCCGCCAAGATCAAGGCCCAGATGATCCAGGGTCGCGCGAATGGTGTCTCACAGGACCAACCCGAGCAGATCGAGAGAAAGATTGTGCAGCCCAAGGGGAAGACCGACCGATTCACCGACGCCCATCTGGCCGAATTCAGGAAGATGGACTCTATTGCCAGCCATGCCTCAGTCCTCCGTGCCGTTCCGGGTCGTTACCAGCCGGCTATGAAGAATTCCCTCAAGAGAACAAACTCGAAGGCGCGGCTGGACGAGACACACAGCAAATCGCCGTCTCCCTCCAAGACATCCGTTGCACGACCCTCTCCTGCTCCGGTACTCGCTTCTGCGAAACGCGTCAAGCACACTCCGGCCGACGATGTCTCCACTAGCCGTCTCCCTACATTGAACAGTCCTAAGCCAGCACTGCCTCGCCCCAAACACTCTTTCCGCAAGTCGTTGATGACCCCGACTCGGGCCTCGGCGGCGCGTGCATCGACTGTGAGGCCTGCTCGTACTTCAATGATTCCTTCATTGGTTCGGTCCCCAGCTCCTACACAGCCCGAAGTTCCACGCACGCCTCAGACTGATTTCAACCCCCGGTTGAAGAGCAACTTGCCCACCCTTGGACACCTCAAGTCGATCCTCCGTCAACCCCACCAGCTTTTCTCCAAGGATCCTCTCAAGATTGCTGCAGGCACCCATGTGGCAGCTCCCCACTTCGGTTCAAACATGCTATTCGGCTCCTCCTGGGATGCCACCGAAGAACACTCGCACACTCCTTCCCCCAAGAAGCGCGTCGAATTCACTCCTTGTGTCAAGGATCGGAACGAGGAAACCGTTCTCTCGCCTTCTCCGTCTAAGCTTCCGACTGCAAATGCTTCTCGAGTCGTTTCCGACATTGTTTATCCCACCCTACCTACTTTGACTCCGGAGCAAAACCGCAGCCCCAGCAAGAGTGGCACCTCTCCCAGGACTAGCCAGACCACCACACCTACGATCCGCCAAGTCCGTCCTTCCGACGCTACTCCCCTGCCAGAGATCGCCGGCGTGCCCCACGGTATTGGCCATAAGAAACGCAACCGTCCGACTGTCGAGGAGGAGAAGACCGACGCCGATTCCTTGCCCGAGATCGCCGGCGTGCCTCACGGTATTGGCCACAAGAAGCGCAACCGCACGGCTGTTGAGGCGGAGGAAACCAATGCCGAAAACGTGCCGCCAGCTGATAATGCGGGTGCTGACGCGCGTAGCGCCAAGCGCATGAAGATGAGCTCGCCTTCGCCGTTCAAGAAAACCGGCCGTCCTTCCACTCTATTCGCCAAGGCCTCAGGCACACCCAGTGCTTCCAAGACCATATTCTCGAGTGCGGCGCCCACTCCGACTCCCACCAAGCCCCGGTCCCACACTCCTCTCCGCTCTGCAACCAGACCCTCCGCCGGACGTCCCAGCCCCACCAGCACCACTCCGGGCAGTGCTCGTCCCCGCAGCCGAGGCGTGCTGACCATGAGTCGTCTGCATTTGCTTTCCCAGCCCAAGGGCCGTTCATAAATTTGCTTCGAGCATTGCATTACGTCGTGCAACACACATCTGCATGACTAAATTTACGATTGTCTATTACATCACTTGCACAGATTGTTAACTCGCAGAATCTGAGTCTGAGGAATCCTTTATCGGCTGGCTGGCTGGCTGGCTGGCTAGCTGCAAGATCAGGGGAGTTTCTGGTAGGCTTTATCTCGTTCTGGTGGCAGTCCAGGGACTCTCGCTGCATCTTGTCCAACTTCGGCTTTCTGTTCCTTGGGTGTTGTGTTTGTTCTCTATGAATTGATTTGAAATTGTGTCAACATGACCTGGATTGGCGCTTTGGGTTTGAATGAGATGCATCAGGCATGCTGTGCTTCTGGCGTGGGTGTATGGTGATTATTTCTGTTTTTCTCAATCAATGTCCTCCGGATGGTTAGGTTCTTTTTGTTCTTGTTTGAGTCAATCGACCATGTTAATAAATGCAATTTGCGGATACGTCAATGAACATGGGTCTTTTGTGTCTTCTCCTATGAGGTGTTACGTCGTCAAGGATTGTAGTGCTAGCAAGCCTCCATGTGGCAGTGGAAGAGTAAGTCACATGACTGTCGTCACTAGACATCAAGGTCAATTGTGCACCTCAGTTAACTTCCGAGCAATCAAGTGGAATAACTACTCAGTGGGCTGACTGAGCAATCAAGTGGAATAACTACTCAGTGGGCTGACTGATCAAAATGGTTCATTCTCGTGTCAAATGTAAACAAACAATAATAATGGCGAATTATGCCTGCTGGCTTTGCTAAACATCCTATGAAAAAAAGAAAAACTAGAAAAGATCAAATGATGTTATGAGAATAGATTAGATGAGGTGCCAAAAAAAAAGTAGAAGAAATCAGGAGCACTGGCCGGGATACTGCCTATCGGACAATGGGCTGGGGAACAAGCCCTCGGCCAGCAGATCGCGCATGTCCCAGCCGGGGGCGCCCTCGGTCTTCCAGGTCCAGAAGATCCAGCCGGACTTCTTCTCGAAGGCGTCGAGCTGGGCCTCGATGAAGCGGCGGGTGTTGGTGCGCTCGTCGGCGGAGAGGCCGGCGGCGGTGCCGGTGGAGCGGCCGGCGCAACTGCCGATGGCGGCGCTGTTGGAGGCGTAGGTGCCGTCGTAGCGGGCGGCGACGCCCTTCCCGTTCAGGTACTTGGCGCAGTCGGTGAGGGCGCCGGTCCACTCGCCGACGAGGGCGGGCTTATCGGTCGTGACCAGGTGCTGGTTGGCGAAGGCGCAGGCGGTCTTGACGTGGGCGTCGATGTCCATGGCCAAGAGGCCCGTGTCGAAGACGTGGTAGTGGTGCGTGTCCATCACGACGTTGGAGCTCTGCATGAAGCCGTTCCACGAGTCCACGGCCAGGAAGCCGTCGTGCAGGCAGAGCGCCGTGTTTGGGTTGGTTCTCTGCACCGTCGCCAGCGTGCTGTAATAGTACTGCTTGAGGCCGTCCTGGTTGACCCCGCCCGGCACGCTGGGCTCGTTGAGCGCCTCGATCGCCGTGACTACGTCCGACTGCTGCAGGTAGCGCTTGGCGAGCTCGTTGAATGCGACCAGGGTCTGGTTCACCGTCGACCCTTGCTGCCAGTGCACGGGGCCCTTACAGCCGCTGTTGTCGAACCCGTTCTGGGATCCCGGCGCTGGAAATCTTTCCGTCAGCATCAAATCGTGCTCCGAACATCGGGAGCAAGGGGTGGAGAGAAGCAGAACTCACCGCCATGCAGATCGAGAATGACCTTGAGATTGGCACTTCGGGCCCAGGTGATGGCTTTGTCAAGGTATTCTAGTTGGCCATACACGTAAGGCTCGCCTTCAATGGGCGCAAGGGCCCAGTAGCCGATAGGAATCCGGACGTGGTTGAGACCAGCCTGGGCGATTCGGTTGAAGTCATCCTGCGTGATGAACGTGCTCCAGTGAGCAGAAAGCCGGGACTGGGCTTCACTCCTGCCTAAGCTCTGAGTCAAGGTCCATTCGTCAACAGCTGCACTCCCAGCGTTATCGTAAATTGAAGGTGTGATCCATGGCTCGGTCACCAGCCAACCACCAAGGTTGACCCCAAGGACTTTCTGGTTCTTGTAATCGAATGCACTCGCTCCATTCTCCAAGCGCCTGTGTATGTGTGTTAGTTGACAAACAAACAATCCAGGACTGGCAGGAATACGAACACTGCAGCAGCATCCGCGCCCACGGCGACGAGACTAAGCGCCAGAAGCGCCTTTTGCATGCGTTTACCCAACATTCTGCAAACACACTGTGATTGTTCGAAAGGAATCAGGAGGCTGGGATGCGAAGAGGAATCCTGGCTGTGATCTGCATTGAAAGGAATGGAATTCCTCTGGTTTAAGTAAAGAATAGTCGAACACGCAGGGAGTCAGACGAACGCAAACAGACAAACACCCCGAATCCAGAGCGGGGATCGCGAAGTGATCTGCACAGATCGCAATTGGGGCTGCGTTCAGATAATTTTGCTTCGCGGCCAGACCACTTGTCGACGCCCTGAAGTTAGACCGACGATGCGGAGACGCCGAAAGCAGGCCAAACAAAAAGCGTTCGTATTAGCGAGAGCTCAATAGTAGAAGATCTATAGGTACGGAAGCGATGGTTCTTGGCCCTCTCTCTTCGCGACATACAGAAAAGGAGAATAGCCTTAAAATAAACCTAGCGTTAGGTTTGCTCGGCTTTCTTGGAGATCAGATCGATCACGACGGTACAAAGGCGCGCGCGCCACAGGGTGACAGGTTAGGGTCAAGTCAGGGACGAGCTCCAGTGGGAAGTGACATATCACCGATCACTTGGGAGGATTTCCCCGACCCGCCTTGCGATTCAGACCGGCCACATGATCCTACAATTAACGAGAAGTGAAGTCACCCTGACGGATGCAGGAGGGCAAAAAGATCCGGAGAGCTGTTAGGAGCGTGGATGAACCACAACCTCAGGCGCGGGAAGCAGAGGGAGAATTAGGATGCAAGGTCGACCGTCCGCCATGAATCCATGCGGCCGAGGCTCTCAAGCTTGGGGCATTGGATCCTTTTTTTTCCCCGCATGAGTTAAAATAGGACGTCACGAATGGCGATCAGATGTAGATCGGCGGCCATTTCCTCTTTTGCAAGGGAGGAGGACCAAGTAGGTTACCATGGTCTTGGTGGAATAAGGAGAAGATCATGTCCAAGCCCTCCAGTCCTTATCTTTCTTTAGCTTGAATCGGGCAATAGAGAGTCGATTGCAATCCCGGCTTGATAGTGAGGGGAGTGAGTCCGTGAGTCTGAGCCCTTGGCTCCCACCTCTCTCCTTCTCCCTTTCTTTGTGCAGATCGTTGGGCACCAATTGGTATCCCTGAGTACAACGTCTTGAGCGGCAAATATGCTGCGAAGGTCAAGTAGAGTTGGGCATGATTCTGAAACCGGCGAGAGACAAAACATCTGGAAAGTTGACAATTGGACCAGGCCAGGTGATGAGGAACAGACTCCAGCGACGGGCCGCATCCGGAGATAGAAAGAACATCACGTGGATGAACCCCGGCATCTCCCGTTCATGTGAAGATGTGAAGATAGCCATGCAGACGAACTTCCAGCTCTTTCAAAAGTTCATCTGATTGCTTCGATTCCATGGGTGTGATTGTTCAACTTCCATAAAGCTTCCGACCACCTTCTATGGCATGCACAGCATTATCTGGCTTTGGCGTCAGTCTATGTATATACTGAATTTACTGAACACAAGAAGTCGCAAGGCGCATCACCTGCATTCAACTTGTAACTGCTTGCTAGGTAGCTAGGATAGCTGAGAGCCTATTTTTGCTATACCTCTGTGTTCTATAGAATAAGGAGTTACACCGGAAGGCTCAGTAGAGCCGGCCCCGCAAGCCTGCTTACCTACCTACCTTCTTCAAGGTTCCTTTCAAGTGTTAAACTAATTGGGTAGAGCTAGGTCAACGCCCACAAAAGCCTGCATACTAGACCATACAGCAACCTTGTTGGTTGATCAGCGTCGCATGCCACCGCCTGACTATGGCCGGAATACAGCTCCAGGTCTTATCAGACCTCCACCTGGAGACGCCAGCTGCCTACGATATCTATGACATCAGTCCCAGCGCACCATATCTCGCCTTGCTAGGTGATATCGGCTACGTGAGAGACGAGGGCTTCTTCCTCTTTCTTCGCAAACAACTCGCAAACTTCCGCATCGTCTTTCTCGTCCTCGGGAACCACGAAGCCTACCATAGCACCTGGAGCCAGACCAAGTCTCACGTGCAACGTTTCAAGGACGACGCCGATCGCTCATTTCGGAACGGAGAGCTGATTGGGGAGCTTGTCATCCTCGATCAGGTACGCTACGATATTTCGCCCACGGTCACTATCCTCGGCTGCACCTTGTTTTCGCACGTCGGCGATGATCAGATCGATACTGTCAACCTCGGCTTGAATGATTTCTATCACATTGATGACTGGCCGATCGAGGCGCAGCAGGAAGCACACAGAGCCGATCTTGCTTGGCTGAACCACGAAGTCGGAGCCATTGCCCGCTTGGAACCACATCGCAAGGTCATCGTTCTCACCCATTATTGCCCGTCAACGCAGAAAGAAGTTATCGACCCTCGACATGTGAGCAGCAAGATTTCGTCTGGTTTCATGACCGATCTGTCGAGCGAGGTCTGTTGGAAAAATGAGGTCGTTAAGCTTTGGGCTTTTGGGCATACCCATTTCAACTGTGATGTTCAAGACTCAACCACTGGGAAGAGAGTGTTCACCAATCAGCGTGGCTACTACTTTGCCCAGTCTTCAGGTTTCGATGCCGGGAAGGTCATTCAAGTCTAACTCATGCCAAGAACATCGATCCGTTGAGACAGTGAGCCTACTACTTTTCCAATCTTCATGTTTTGATGGTGCAGAGGTCATTCAAATTCAAGTCATGTCAAGGACATCGACGTCCTAGAGCGGGGTTTTAGCTAAATCGATATTTCTATTCTCGAATGACGTACGTAATACGCCTTTTATCAGGAGCAGAATGTGATATCACTTATGCATTGTGAAGGCCAGACGCTTTACTTAGACAAAGAATCAACCACCAGTTCGTGGCGTAAGAAATTTACAGGAACATTTGGAAAGGATTAGTCTCATCCCCGGACCATTGCAGAGTCAGAATCCACGATCAACCCGGAGCCCAGGACAAATCAACATCGACATCTGGAAGGACCTGTCGCTTTACAAAGTCTTTGCGGATCTCATTCAGCTTTGACCATATCTTCATATCCGGGGTTTTGAACGCTTGATACCAGTCCCTATAACATTGACCAAGACTTTCCTCATCGAAAATATCTGTTTCCTCGACGTATTCCCACACGTATATCAGCATCGCATTCCAGTAGCAATGATAGTTTCCCCCTAGGTCACGACATAGCAGAAGTATAATGCTCTCGCAGTATCGAACGGGGGTTAGGATTCGAACAGGATAGAGCAATTCGGAGAAACAACCTTGGCCGCGCCCTATCCGGTCAGAGGGAAGACGAGGATCTGACGCTAGTATCACGTCCGCGTTGCCAGCTCCTGAGGAATGAATATCAAAGCTCGGGAAATCCAAGAGCACAGTAGACTTTGGATAGAGCCCCACTGAAAGATCTGCTCTGATATGGAGATGTGCAGCGGGAACAGGGTCAAGGATTTCATCTGCAAGCCCGCAATCGAATTCTGGCGTGCAAGGAATAAAACTAGCCTTGAGCAGGACTTAGAAGGCAGTATCCATAAGCTCATCGGGAACAATAAAGGCGGCGCCCTGTGATATGTCAGCAGATGCCTCATTAAACTCAGGTTCAGGCGGTGACAGACGTCGACAACAGTAGGAACCCCATAGATTGTATGTAGATAGTTACCCCAAAGAAGGCTAGGAACGTCCGCCAAGTCGAGAAGACAAGCGATAGACGCGACGAGCTCATGATCCAGGGGCTGACCAGAGAACAAGAAGTCGGACATCATGGGCAAGCACGTCAACACGTTGAGGTGTATCACACCGAGAAGCAAGAGGTAGCTTCAAGAGTAAACAAGAGCGATATCCATCATGCACGTGACTATGGGCCTACCTGCCTACTGTATGCAGCCTTGAGTGAGTGCCACTGTAGGTAGGGCCTGGGCCCGGTCTCATCCCTCCTTCCAATTCTATTGGTGGGTACTGGCGATGGATGTTCTCATTGGTGCTATTCTTCTCTATACAACACTGTCAGTGAAGTCAATGAATTCGTGCTACTCCTCACTATACAACACCATCTGTGAAAGGAAAGAGTTCAATTCCTCTAGTTCTCCTGGCTCATCCTTTTCCTTTCTTTCTCCTTGTCTCCATCCATTCCAGACCCTTACTTTTCTGACTCCATTCTTCCGTTCAAGCGTCCTAAGCATTCTGTATACCGTTCGTCACCATGGCGGACCGTGCGTTTGCTGAACTTGAACCTGCCGCTAACGTCGTCATACGCAATCTCAAATATCTTCCCGAATTCGCTGATGCGAAGATTGCCATCATCGGTGGCCTGACTATTATGAAATACGTTCGCTACTTCCGCACCACTTAGGTTAGTTTCTGGCCCGTCGGAAGCTTCGAGTTACAGTAGTCTAACACGCAGCTTATCTTTTAGGACGTCGATTTCCTCATTACCGTGCAGGGAGCGCCCGCCAGTGTGAAAAAGAGGCTGACCGACATTTAAAAACAGCCCCTTTGAGCAGCAGGCCGAATTTCTTGTCTACAATTCTGGAAATGGAAAGGTGATCCAGATTGACATGTGCCCGATTGATCTGGTAAGCGTTGAATATGAAATACTACAACCATTGATTTTTAACATGTCAATAGCCACTTTATCTTCCCTCTGCCGCGGTCCCGATTTCGTCTATCAGCACTGGCAATCTTCCATATATCTCCGAGCTTGACCTTTTGGTGTTCAAGATCTACAGCTGTGGCATGCGCCCCACAACCGCGAAGAAGAACTGTGACGCCAGCGACGCTGAACGAATCCTTCGAGATCTCAGCTTGAAGGGCCCGATCGTGCTATCACCTGTTCAGAAGACTGCGGTCTCAAAGGGATTGGATGATCTAGCTACTTATTCTAGAAAGCACAAAACTTGGTGGCTGGCGAAACTGGGTATGAATTCACAAGCGCGCTCTCCCCGAAAAGACATGATACGGTCCACACCTAAGAAAGCTATCTAAAAGGTAGTTGATGGGTGTCAGCACTTCACGAAATGGTTCGTTGATTCATGGTATGTACAATAGAAGCTCGGAAAGACGAAGTTCCTTTCCAAATGAAGCTCCATAATAGCTAGCTTTTTAACGCAGCTCGATCGCAGGTAATGCGCCTCGCGACTTGACTTCTTGTGTTCTGTAAATTCAGTAAATACGTAGATTGATTGCAACGCGCTTAAGCAGACAGGTAATTAAGACAATACTCATTATAAAACTCGCGCGTTGCACGCCTATGTTGCACTCGGTTCTACTCTGAAAGAGTTAATCGAGGGTAACATGGCCTAGTCTAGTTTCAATCGACATTCTACTTATCAGGCTAACTAGATACCCTCCTTTCAGTGGCCTCAAGCTCATCTCCGCGGAGAAACCTCCTACCCACCATCTACTCCATAATGCTCTACTACCAAAAATACCAACTAGCGACAAAGCGGTTCTTTCCTCTGACTACCTTTACCCACACCACGGACTAACATCTAAGATGATCAACAGATCTAAACAGTCTACCAGTAACCAGCCAAGCCAACTAACTCCCCACTTCCTCCACCAACCAACACCAATGCGATTGAATCGAGCCTCCAAGGCGTTCGGCCCCGTCCCCAAGAGAAAATAAGATCCCACGTCCTACGATCTTAATCTCGGCAACCGGCAATGGAACACCCCTCCGGCTCGCTTCCCCTGACTAAAAGACGAAGATCATCCCCGGTTCGATTGTGTGTGGGTTGTACAACATCAAATAAAACGGTGGTGCCTGAAAGTTTAGTTCACCCACTCTCAGCTCACGACAAGGAAGGACGAATCCAGAACCATCAAGCCAATCTCGATTTGAATACCGCCTTATTCTAATCTAGAGTGGACTAGCTCTCATCGAACATCGGTAGTACAGGTTACGATTCGCGGCTTTTGTACCGCCGCACTACATTCAAGTCACCGACCATTCCGGAGTACTCGAACGTACACCCCCCCCAATCCATCGAACCATCACCGATCCCACTGCGGAGAAAGACCAAAGCCGAATCAAAAACAAATCCCGGATGACTAAAGCGGGTTACCCCTGCATGGAAGCAGCTTTTAGTCTGCTTTAGTCTAGCTGTCTAGTCTAGGCTAAGCTACGATCTACTACTCCAGTTCCGGGAAAGAAAATACCTCATGCTACCCGTATGAAAAAATCTCAGCAAGATTTGCTCCTAATCGTTCAAGCCTTCTCCGAGCTCCGGAATCCTTCCGCGCCCCTCCCCCGTCCGGCGGAGATTCGATGGGCAAGATCGTTGACCTCAGTGGCTCACGCTTCCTCCAGTTGTTTTGGCAGTGTGGACAGGATCGGATCACGGGAAACGCGGACAAGAGGACCAACTTCCCGACCCCGTCGGTGCTTTCAGAGATCAGGATCAAGGAGGATGGAGAAACCCCCCTCCCCTCGAGTACTCCCTTCATTGCTCGAGATCTGGTGACGTGCGCTGACTAGATCGGCGAGTCGGGAACTATGATCTGCCAAGAGGAAGAAGGGGCAGTAAGACACGCGACATGTCTCACCTTGAAAGCTCCTTCCTAGAAATCCCTGCTAAGTGCTAGCCATGGTGGAAGCGCGGCAGCATCGAGGCCCTTCGGTGAACTGAGATGAGATCTGTTTCGCAAACCCTGTCTGTGTTAACACTTGGCGGGCATTCAACTGTGTGGCGGAGACGAGCCTCGCGCAGGGAACCATGTCAATAGGTACAGTACGTATAACATCTCTGCCCCGCTCTAGTAGCTAGTTATACTGCTATAGAGAAGCCCATATCAAGGGGACGCTCAGATCTGCTGCATCGAGCTTTGATCGTAAGCTCCGAACGAAGCAAGCATCAGCTGGTGCAGTAGCCATCTACAACACAACACCGCTGTCAAATCCCCGCCAACAGAGTGGCACTGCTCCTTCGTCGGAGATTAAGCGCAATGCTACGTTACCCTATAGAAGCTCTGGTACGGGTGCTGAGCGAATTAGTATAGAAGAATTGGCCTTCGGGGGGGGGGGGGGGGAGCACAAGCTGCAACCGGAGCGAATAGCCATATGTAGAGGGGGACGGAGAAAAGAACAGGAACATGTGAAAACCCCGCTGGCGAATCATAGCTGGTCTCATTGAGCCATTGAGCCGGATCGCTATTTTCACAGGGATCAGACAAACCACCGGTCAAGCGTAGAGACGTGCAAACTCATGTTGCTGCCAGGCTAGTGCTGCATATCGCGGTAGACCGGGCAGCCTCATCCGGTGTGGACAGATCGATCAAGTGAGGCATTTAGTAACCCAGGAAGCGCTCGTGGGCATCCGAGTCAACATCAACAACAATCAACTGATCCAAGCCTGCATAATTTAGCACCTGGAGGTTACCTGGTAGCGATGTAGCTAGGCGATTGACTAGAGAAGAGAACCGATATCGGTCGGTGAGATTCCCAATTGAAGTCCATGCTCATCGTTTTTCAGGGAAGCCAAGGCTCGATTGACTCGGCGAGTTCTAGGGCCAGGCTTAGTCTTCGGAGCAGGGTCATTGATCTCAATCCAACCCCTTGTCGTCGCCCTAGCATCTTGAGAGATACGCCAATGAGGATAATGAGAATCATGGTTTGTGTTTTTATTTTGTTTTTTGTTTCTTCTGGTCGAGCAAGCTAATTAGCCGGACTCCATACCTTCTCGGGTGGACCACCGAACCCCATCGCGTCCCGACGGCGTTCTTCGACTGCGGCCCGGTATTAGAGTAGGAGCATGGCTGGCCCACGACACAATGCTTGAGTTCAAGAGTTGTGAACTGTTATCCATAATCTCGAGTCATGTCCGCCCTCTTCATTATGGCTACCCCAGTGGTCAAGTGACAGGCTGCCATCAAAGAATAATCAAGAGTGGATCTAATGCGGCTAGATGTCGAGGTCAGCCCGAGTGATGTCACCGGAATACTGCTGAGAAATCGAAGAGAGTCAGTAGACTAGCAACCGCGGCTCAAGCCAGAGTATAAGCCGTGATCATGACAATCAGAGATCCGAAACTGCCGAGGCGCGAGATGATGCGCAGGAAGCTACCATAACTGAGCACTGTATGCTTCGCTTTCTTGCTACCCGGGGACAGTCGCGTGATGAACACTAGGAAAATCGGAGTGGGACCACTGATGACGGACGGGATTAACTATTTGCTGCCAGATGAACAATCACGTTGGTTTCGTACTAAATCTTCATCGTCATTATTGTTAGTTCAGTTTCCCTTTTGGTTTCTTGGGGGTCGGTTGTTTCTTTTTCTGTGTGTGTGTCCACGACTCCACGTCGCAGTGGCCTGATCTCAGGGAGAAACCGGTTCTCCATCTAATTCGCCTAACAGCGCAGTCGGGTGAAAATTTTTGTTGCTATCGTCTCTGTTACCTTTCTTCTCCCTCCCCGATTCTATTTGTGCCTATTAGTAATGGGGATTCCCCCATTCTGGCTCGATCTCCTATTAGTCTAGGCATTGTTGATCATTTTCTCCCTCGGCCGAGGGAGAAAACCTACTTTGTGGTCGACAGCTCACATTGCATCGGACTCCCTTTTTACTGCCAGCAGCCACACACCCCCTGTGATCGCTCGCTCGCTCAACCGGAAAGTCGTAGTCTCTCATTGAAAAGGAATTGGCTTTCTGATCTATGACGCTCCCTTAGAGTTCGATAAGTGACTTGCGACAGTGCCTAGACTGGTGTCGACATCCGTGGGCAGAAGCGCGTCGCGGAGGAGCAATAATAGAACTGCTTCCTATTATCGACTGTGGCTGGAAAGTATGCGACTGTAGTATAGTATTTAGTTCCGAGGCGTTACTACTGGGGAAGACTGGGCATCGAAAACGAGCCGGCGTTCCAATGTGGCCCATGAATCCTGCGTTCTGTCGGTCGGCCATCGGCTCCGACTGACGAAGACGTCGGGCCCGGTGAAGGGAGATGACAAGAAAAAGCAGAGCTAAATCATGAGAAGCTGCCCCCCTAATTTGCGAAACCCCCAATCTGGCTTAGGTTGCTATCGAAAGGGGGAATCTTAATTCTGTCTGGACTCCTAGATGGTGCAAGTTCTGTCTGTTTTGCAATTACTAATCGACGGAGCTGACAGTAGTCATTCGGCTGTTCCCTTGCACCAAACACTTTGTTTAGCACAGGAGTTAATTTAGGTTGATTAAATCCATTTCGTGGGACATGGACACATCGAACGCCCCACGCTAGAACAATTAATTATTTTTTTTTTTTACTTTTACCCTCTCCGATGCTTTTTTCCTTTTGCCCTCTCCGGTGATTCTCGTGGAGAATTTCTCTCCTTGCCATTCGTGGGAGGTTATGTTTCCGAGAGCCGGCGGGCGACGCGTGGAAGGATGCGAAATGATACGAAGTCAGGGTGGATGCATCCCAGCGCACCGGCAGCAATCGGGAACGCACAATTGAGAGCGGCAATGATGAGTATGATTGTGAAAGAGAGAAGCAGGGTGATATGATGTTGATATGATGTGAGCCGGTTGTTAGTGGACAGTAGGCCATAGGCCTAAAGTGGGTTAAGTGCATCAGACCACCGAGGTGCAAAGCAAAGTAATCGCCAAGTCTCGGGATCCTCTGTGGCCGTTGGACGGGGACGGTCCTTGTCTGGTCTGATGCTGCGAGTCTGCGAGTCTGCGAGTCTGCGACCCGTGCTGGATACATCGCCTTTCTTAGTGGCATAGTGAAACTCCCCTCGCCTCGATCAAGTGCCCACAATTATCATGATGGATCCGTTCCCGCGTGGAGGAGGGTCGGATTCGGATTTTCTGAACTGGCAATCAGTGCAGAATCTTGATATGCCCAGTGATCTTTGGGCCCCTCTCGGACGGCCCCCTCGCCCAGTCGACATATATAATTGCATGATGTCGCCGTCCTCTCATGGGTCTCCAATCCTTCTTCGATTTTCTTCCATTATCTTTCCATCATCGCCAGATTTATCTCTTGATCCAACCCCAGGAGTTCGTGAGAAGTCCTGCCGCTTTCAGATAGCCCCATTCGGAACGGCCCCCTTTTATCCTTAATCTGTCATACCTTGAGATCGTGAGAACGAACACCTCTCTGCAACAATGGAATTCTCACTCGAGACTGGTCGGCCGATGAAGCATGTCGATCGCAAGGCTCTGTATACCCACCTGGAGGCACGCATCACCTATCTTCGAGACTTCCTGGACTTTAACTCAAGTGAGTGTCCATTGCATCTCATCGCTCTATCGACCCTTTTCGAGCTAACCCTTGTGGTGGGATAATAGGCGACGTCGAAGCGCTGGTAGCAGGTTCCAAATACATCAAAGCCTTGATTCCGGCGGTCGTCAACATCGTGTACAAGAAACTCCTCGAGAGCGACATCACCGCACGTGCCTTCCACACTAGAGACACCGCCGACGAGACACCGATAGAAGAGTTCTTCTCCGAAGACAGCCCCCAGATTCAACGCCGGAAGATGTTCCTGCGATGGTACTTGACCAAGCTCTGCTCCGACCCGTCCCAGATGGAATTCTGGCGGTACCTGAACAAAGTTGGGTGAGTTCATTTTCGCGACACTGATGCCGTCCAAGTAAGACTCGAAGACTGACGAACCTAGAATGATGCACACGGCTCAAGAACGACTTTATTCGCTGAATATCGAATACATCCACATGGGCGCATGCCTGGGATACATCCAGGATATCTTCACCGAAGCTCTCATGTCGCACCCCCACCTTTCCCTGCCACGCAAGACCGCCCTGATCCGGGCGATCAGCAAAATCATCTGGATCCAGAACGACCTCGTGGCGAGATGGCGCATGAGAGATGGCGAGGAGTATGCCGACGAGATGTCCGAAATTATTGTCGATGACAAAGAAGGTTACTTGGGCGACAAGAAGATCCTGGGCGACAGCAGTTCTGGCACATCGAGCGAGGATGACCGCTCCAGCATCCGAAGCGGCAATGTGGCCACACACACTCCTGCCTGCCCTTTTGCTGACATGGCACCGACTGCATCCGAAACGAAGATCTGGGCTGGAAAATGATGGGGCAGACTGTGAGCTCTTTTCTGAGCCACGGAGTTTTGCAATCCGTCGTTGTGCGGAAAAGATTCTATAAAGGGACAAGGAGCATAGCGGGCGTTAGGTATACATATTCCCGGGCATTGGTTTTGCGTGTTGGTGTCTAGAGTTTTATCTTTCTATTTCGATGAAGTAATGCATGAGGAATCCGTGTGAGCGGCCGAGAAGTATACTCAATTCTGGGCACTATGACACCTCTTCTGTCAATCATGACCTGTGTTCGGTTCTCCAGATATTCGTCAATCGTATACAGTACTCTGTAGGTGACTGTCTTGTTGGTTGGTTAGATTGATAAGTGCAATCGAGGGGAGCTGCAAGTCATTCCCCCCTACTTCGAGATCGACATGGGGGTGATAAGGGGGTGGTGGGCCGTGACTGACTCGATGGTACCTGGTTCATTTGCACTCTGACATGTCAGCGGAGTCTTGTTGAACGAAAATATATTATAACCTAATATACATCTAGCTGCACACCGAAATGCCGAGAAGCTGGAGTAGTCCGTCAGCGTTTGGCGTTGAAGCAAGCTAGTAGCTACTTACTGGTGTAATCAGTTGTAGTAGTGTATCAGCCATGCTTGATGAAGTAAGAAATGGGGACGCCACGAGTCACGGGATCCAATGATGGATAAGATCGCCGTTGCAGCGGGCATGCGAGGGGCTCGAGAATTAATTGTCATTGGATTCCAATGGATTTTCTTCTCCACCGGCTCCTTGAAAAATCTGGAAGAGGGGCCCGAGGGGGGCGTTAGACCGTTGGAGTGAGTCTCCAATATTTGCACGCAAGGCAGATTCGGGAACTCGTCACGGAATCAGGCTGAGGCAAATGAGCCAAAGTAGGAGTGATTGGCCAGCAAGTTAGAATGAATAGTATCCCGAATTTGATGTTCAGGGGAACGAACGATAGTCTAAAGGGGGAGACGCTGGAAGTTGAGTTGGAAGGACTGAGCGTTTCTCAACCGTCATCCAGCTGTCAACCTTAATATTCCCTATCCCGGTGGGGAAGTCACAGCGCATCATACTTAGAGTACTTACCTACACACTTGCATACACATACCCATGCACACACACACACATATGTCCTGCAGTTACAATGCAGACAAACACGCGATACACTCATGGAAGCCACAAGGCAGTCAGTCAGTCCAATACCAATTGAACCAACTGACTAACTATGCATTAGTATACACGACTAAAACAACCATCGCATCATCAGGTGAAAGAAGATATGGGAGGGCAATGCGAATCTCGGGAATTCCCCCCACCCCCACAAGCCGAGTCCATGGTCCATGGATGAATGCGCGAGCGACCCTTCTTTTTTACCTTCCTAGTAGTTACTAGCCAGCACCCCCTTCCCCAAATAAGAGGCCGTCCCATACATTGGGAAAATTCGGCTCCATCGCCCCTCTTCCCCCCGGGCAACTTAACGGCCTTGTCCCCTCACTTCGGTGGCTGCAGCTACATGGGACAAGCGTCAGCAACGGACGAATAGCTGCGCCGCCGGCCCCAATTCTTCTCGCTCTTATCATCGCCTCGTCCATCTCTTCCCCTCCCTTGTCAGGTGTTAAGATATAACAACCTTACCACCCCCCTCCTCAACCCAACCCCTGGGTATCTCGCATCCCTGTCGCTTTTGTCTTCCTCGCCCTCCCACACCCGGCACAGGTCGCCACCGTCACTCGACCTCTTCCACACCTAGACATCAGGCAGTCGATCATTCGACGATCAATCAAGTCACAATGATCGCTAAGAACAGCACTAATGGTCAACCAGCTATTATTCCGCTGATCATCAACAATGAATCGGTGGTAAGCGATGTCGCATTCGACGTCAAAAATCCTACAACTGGTGAAGTCATCGACCGTTGCGCCAGCGCCTCGGTTGATGATGCCAACCGTGCTGTGGCCGCTGCGAAGGCTGCCTTCCCCGCATGGAGCCAGACAAAGCCCTCCGACCGCAGAGACATCCTGAACAGGGCTGCGGATGTCATGCTTTCCCGGAAAGAGGAGCTGATTCGATATCAGATGGAAGCAACTGGTGCGGGACGGTTATTTGTGGAAAAGACGTTCATGCTGGGCGTCGGTTTCTTGAAAGACTTTGCGGCATTGATTCCGTCCATTGAGGGTGCGGTGCCCTCTGTCAATGGAGAGTCGGCGATGGTCATCAAGCAGCCGTACGGAGTGGTCCTGGGAATCGCGCCCTGGTATTGTTTTCATCACCCCAAACACCGGCAACGCCCTGTCTCAGAGCGAAGCAGCTAGTTGATCATTAGCTAACCCCCGAATTAGGAATGCTCCTTACATCCTCGGGGTCCGCGCCGTCGCCCTGCCTTTGGCCGCGGGCAACACAACGATCTTGAAGGGATCCGAACTGGCACCTAAGTGCTTCTGGGCGATCGGGGACATCTTTCGTGAGGCGGGCCTTCCTGCGGGTTGCGTGAACGTGGTCTTCCACCAGACGTTGGATGCCGCAGCCGTCACCACTGCCCTCATCGCTCACCCAGCTGTGCGCAAGATTAACTTCACCGGTAGCACCGTCGTTGGCTCGATTATCGCATCGACAGCTGGTAAGTATGTGAAGCCGGTGCTTCTCGAGCTGGGCGGTAAGGCATCGGCTGTTGTGCTGGACGATGCCAACCTAGAGAAGGCTGCGATGTGCTGCGCCATGGGAGCCTTCTTGCACGTAAGGACCATCGCCTTCCTTTGGCGCTCAGCCTACTCGTGACTCTTGCTGATAGAAGTATAGTCTGGTCAAATCTGCATGTCCACCGAGCGGATTGTTGTGCAGCGATCAATCGCCGACCGGTTCAAGCAGCTGGTGGCAGAAGCGTCCGAGAAGGTATTCGGGAAGCACATGCCGCCGCTGGGCCTCGTCAACTCAGCTGCCGTGAACAAAAATAAGGGGCTGGTGGAAGATGCACTTTCCAAGGGCGCCAAACTTATCTACGGGGATGCCCGGAGTATCGATCCCAATAGTAACAGCATGCGGCCGGTGGTCGTGGGCGATGTCACTAAGAATATGGACCTTTACTCAACGGAGTCGTTCGGCCCCACCGTGTCCCTGATTGTGGTTGATACCGAGGAGGAAGCGGTTGCACTGGCCAATGACACGGAGTACGGCCTTACCTCTGCGGTCTTTACGAGCAACCTGTTCCGCGGGCTTAGGATTGCCAAACAGCTCGAAGCCGGGTAAGTAGATCAGACCCTTTTCCTAAAGAGCGATTGTACCTGACCGATCTTGCAATGACCCAGAGCTGTCCACATTAACTCCTTAACCGTGCATGACGAGCCGGTCCTTCCGCACGGCGGCTGGAAGAGCAGCGGATACGGCCGGTTCGGGGGTGTGGGTGGTTACGATGAGTGGTTGCAAACCAAGACCGTGACCTGGGTGGAATAGGTCTGATCGGACCGCGTGATCCACACGCAAAGATCCATGATTGTTTGCACATAATTCGCAAGCCCAGAGACGAGCCGGACATCATCATCACGAATGAGGTCAAGTCGAGGCGACGAGCTTCTTTGATTCAGTGATCGGGACCATAGCTGGCAGGATTACAGCGACGGGCCCAGGAGATTTTCTTTGTTACGATACCCACTTGCAGCAGGGTTCAACAGGGTAGAGCCTAGTTAGTTTATACGAATTCCACCAACCGAATTGCCTTTTCCGTCGTTAGTTCTTGATGTAAGTCGGAAGCGTGTCAGACCCTGGAAGTTATGCGACAAGAGCAGTCTCGACTCTGCACTGTGCCGTGGGTTTTGATTCTGTGTTGACATTAATTGTTCCTGGCGTCTCACAACCGCTTCCTCGCGTGGGTGTATTTCCGTCCGTATTGAACGAGAGCTGTAAATAGATGTACTGTACCTATGCCACAAATTTGCCAAGCTCGGAGGGGTGTAAGACAAGTCATCTGGATTGGGATAGAACCGACACGGCGAACCGGTCCTGCATAGTCGACTAAATTAGTTCAGGCCTCCGTGGCCAGTTCTTCTCCACCGGCGGAGGGACTAGCTTTATCAGTCAAGTTGCAGTCAGCGATCAGACCCGAGACATGAGCAGTAGTCCGATACTCAAGCTATACTGTAAGCCTGTAAGATAAAAAAGAACCCATGCCTGAAAGACACCTGTGCATTGGAGGGCACGTGGACAAGCACTTAAGACTTTGGTCATAGTAGGCTGGACCCCTGTGTAAAACCCTTCGGCGATACGCATCAAGCACCTAGTTGGCACAATCAACGTTGCGAGGCCAAGTTTGTGCTTATTCTGGGATTGACCTCGTGTTACTTACCCAATGGGGAGGGAAAAAGGTCAGCCATCCGCCAGGAACGTTTCTTCGAACGGGACATTGAACGCGACCATTGGCCGGGGAATCAGTCTTTCCTGTGCTGTAAGTTTCTGCTGTGTCCAGGATCCAAGGCTGTGTGTGGCCGCCACTCGGATAGAGTCTCCACACACTCCACACACCTGGTCAGGAACGAGAAATGAGCGACAGGAACGGAACCTGAAAATCATGGCCAAGGGGCAGGGTCATCGTCAGCTTGGTGTGGGATAAGATGACTTCATGTGCCAGCAGTCGGAAGCGCCGCGGTATTCAGTGATCACCATTCTCGTACAGTCTCAACCATATAATTATTCCACGCAGAAGTAATACACCTCCTGAAAGAATGCGCAGATCAACGGTCGGGGAGGGAGCACAGTGCATCACCAGCGCCATCAGGTTCAAAAGTCAACAAACCCGGCTGAAGTAGAGAGATGGTGGGGGTGAACGACTTTGGACTTCCCAATAGGCTTGGCGTGGATTTTATTAGTGTTTCGCCTACAGGCCCAAAGAATCGGAGTTTTTCCTTGAGCCAATGTCGCCATCCAATTCGTTCAACGCTCCGGCCTCGTGGCGCCGGCCTCATTTCCTGGAGGTCTGGACTTTACCGGATACATCGAGCACAGACCGGGAAGACAAGGCAGTGTAATCCGGATGAAATCACAGTCTCAGCAGGAGGGAAATGAAAGAGTCAGCGTCAGAGAGGAGAACCGGACATTAGCCGTGGGCAGAGAACTTGACAACGGAATGAGTTGAATGGAGAGGGGGAGAAAAAGGGAAGAAGAAAAGTGACAGCAGAATATTTCTGCCGCCCATCATCCGGCAGCACTTTCAATTGCCTCTGCAATTGTCTCTTTCACTGCCTCTTCACTTTCCTCATCGTGATCGTGATTATACCTGTTCCTGAGCTGGCTCTCACATAAGGTTATGTGTGTTTCACCTGTACTCTCTTAGACTCCTTTAGACTTTCCCCCCGACTCCATGATCTAGGGCTTCATCGAGCCTGGTACCGTGGGTGCCTGGGTTAGTTCTATCTGCTAACGATTCTAGTCCATCAACACTTCCCTTAAGAGAATTCCTCAGGCGAGAATATTTCGCCTCCGTTCTCGGATATCGGCCTTCCCCTATTATCCCTATCCTCAAGGAGTCTTGACTCGAGTCGATAGCCAATGGTGTTCTGGTCACAGGAGGTCGAGATTACCCGCCCAGTGCTCGTGATATGAACTATTGATGGGACGACTGGGATGCTGTGATCCAAGCGAGCTAATACTCAAACTAATCATCCGGAAGAGCCAGTGGGATGACAGAGATCGGACCAAGGTGACATCGCTAATTTTTGCCGGGAGGTGAAGTCGGGTGGCTAAGAAGGCTTGCATACCGTACATTCCACGGCTTCCTCAGGGTTGAGACCGTCTATCCCCCCAAGCTGGACCGGGCAAGTATTCCGTAGTATGTATGTACAGTACTTCTGGTCTCAGGTAAGTATGTATCATCTTTGTACTAGCACACGATGGATGAACGCTTGTTTTTTGGCCAACAAAGTAATTTCATTTTCGACCCACCATCGCAAATGAGCCGCAGGTCTGGGAGCCTAGAAGGTTTCCCCTCCATAGGGGGGTGTGGGTGTGAGATGATGAGATGGGGATTGGGGGCTATGGTCCTCAATCACAATTTCACATCTCATCTTTAAACCTCCTCGTCCCCCCCTGTTTCTCTTTCTCTTCCCTTCCTTCCTCCTTCTTTCTTTTCCCCCTTCGATTCTCTCCCATCCTTCGTGTCCTTCGTTCTTTTCATACCATTCCCACGGTAGTCACTCTTTTGCACTACAGCTTCGAGTCTTGTTACTCAGTCACTCCTTGATCCAATCCCCCTCATACCTCTCTTTCACGAAGGAATCTTTCCCAATCCAACCACATAAACTTAAATCAAGATGCGTTTCTTCGCCGTGTTCTCTGCCCTTGCAGCCCTGGCTACTGCCTACACCCAGCCCGACTACAGCCAGGCCCCCACTGGCAATGCCATCTACACCCCCGGCCTGAACTCTCAGGTCGAGGCCGGTCAGACCTACACCATCACCTGGGGTCCCACGACCACTGGCAAGATCTCTCTGGTGCTCCTCCGCGGTCCCAGCACCAACGTCCAGCCCATGTACGCCATCGCCGAGGACATCGACAACAGCGGTAGCTTCCAGTGGACTCCCAGCACTGCTCTGGAGCCCGACACCACCCACTACGGCCTCCTCCTCGTTGTCGAGGGCACCGGCCAGTACCAGTACTCCACCCAGTTCGGTGTCTCCAACCCCGCCTACTCGTCTTCCTCCGCTGTTACTTCCACCGCCGCCGCTACCACCTCCGCCGTCACTCAGGCCACTGCCACTGCCGCTGCCACCACCACTGAGGTTGCCGTCAGCTCTGCCACTTCGACCGTCGTTGAGACCGTCCCTGCTGCCGACGCCACCAAGCCCGCTGCCACCTCCGTCCCCGTCATCAAGCCCACCGGCTTCGTGACTTCCAAGCCCTCCGGCGGTGTCGCTTCCAGCTCGGCTGCTGCTCCCTCCGGCACTCCCTCCGCCAGCTCTTCCTCCGTCTCCCCCATCTTCACCGGCGCTGCTGACCGCAACGCCATGAACTTGGGCATGGGCGCTCTGGCTGCCGGTATCGTTGCCGTTTTTGCCATCTAAGCTTGTCGGTGATCAGTAGTAGTGTCGCGGTTGCGATGAAGACGGTAGTCGGTGTTATTCATTGTTGCTTCGATACTTTCCTCTCGCCAAGGGAAACCAATCTAAACTTCGGATGTATTAAGCTTTTTTTTTTTCAACATTTTGTACAAGAAACCCCTCATCTTCCACACTCTGATCGTGGAATTACCTTTCTTCGACATGATTTTCTTTTTACACTACTTCTCAGTTAATACCCCCTTTTTTATCTCGAACACATGAATGAACCTCCAAGGGAGAAAGATCTGATGAGCAAGCAAACAAAAAATCAAAGCCTGAACAACCTCCTGTATTTGTGTTTGTGTCACTTGTTCGGGAGTAAGTAGTCAATGACCGAATGTTGGGTTGGTGGCCCTTGTACTTAATTTGATCTTCCACTAATGTTTCATCTTGATGGATTCAACAACCTTCCCCGTAATACCAACAACATGATATAATCTTACAATCGGACCCGGACGGATATTTAGTTCCCCTTTGGGCTGAATATCATAGACTACTCGTGCGGGTCGGAATCTCGATCGGACTTATCGCGATGCTGTTATGACACTATCAATCTCCCACGGGCGCGGGTGTCTTTACTCTATCCCATGCCGCCGATGGCCTGCGTCGGTATTAATCGCGGCTCGGGACTTTCCGGTGGTGCTGATGTTGTCAGAGGTGATTCGATTCGTGTTCTAGGTTATCTAGGCTAACTGCAGGTAGATTGGGGTCTGCGGTTTCTGGTGGTGTTGCCTGATAAGATTGCGATGTGGCCGCCGCCTCTGTCTAACTCGGTCGCTGAAAGCAAGCTCAAACACTGCTCAGGTACCCTTTGATCAATTTCTCGCACTTGCTTCATATAATATACTGTCAATACTTCTATCCTTGTCGCGACTAGGTTATGTCATGTTAGTCAATCAGGATGCGTACATATATAGAACGTGTACTGTACATGCATAACCCCAGGCACCACCGCAACCCTCAAAATATACTACAACCCCAATCCACCAGCAAACAACCCCCCAAGCACCACGACACAAAACCACAGAACCACAGAACCAAAAGACACACAGTATACAACCAAAGCCCCATAGCTAACCAGATCAAAAAACCCCCAAACCAACCCGAATTGCACATATCAAACACAACCCCAACCCACCAAACACCTCCAAAGATCACGTGACAGATAAGATCCCCAAACCCGATAAGCAATTTTTCCCTCCCACCGCACCTAAGTTATCTCCAACCCTCACTCACCTCACCACCCATACCTACCTCCTACCACCAACAAACACTCCCTCCACCAGCCCCTCGAAGCCGAATACCCTGATCGCTGCAGGCAGTGTACACCCCCCTCTGACCACGACACGAAGAAAAGAAAAAACAAAGAATAGAAAAATGGTCCAAGGCTCCCTCAAGAAAACCAAGCCCTCGGGCTCGACCTCAAAACGGTACCTCCCTCCGCCCCAACGCCCATCAAGAGGAAAAAAAAAAAAAAAAAACAAAGCAAACCATACCCCAGGCCCAGAATCTCGCTCCTCGACAAACAAACCAAACTAACAAGAGAAAAGTCCCACAGCTCTCGCCCCCAAGCGCGGCCCGAGGCAGATCGCCCCTAAGAAGGCCTCGCTGATCAAACAGCAGAAGTTGACCAAGGTATGTACCACCTACCCAGTGGAGAGTCGAGCGGGGGTGGAAGCAATACCACGCACGGAAAGCTTGCTAATCGCACCCGGGCGGAAACAGAAACTCACGGCTGGATTGACTGCGCGCACGGAGAAGAACCTCGCGGAGAAGGCGGGACATTTGGAATTGTTGGCTGGAGGGAAGAAGGATAAGAAGACTGGGGAGGCGGGCAAGGGGAAGAAATGATTTTTTTTTCTTGCTTACTTTCTTGCGGTCTTGATGGCGGTTGATTTTCCGAGGGGATAGTGGATGCATGGATATACCTACCTTTTTTTTTTTTTCCTGCTTGGGTGGTTGTATACGAGTACATTAATGATATTAGATACCCTTTTTTTTTCTTTGTGCTTTTCGTTTGTTTTTCTTGAAATGGGTTCCTGAGGGTTTGGAGGGCTACATGGTTTGTTTGTACTTTGAATTATGGTCGGACATCTGTGAGAAAAAGTCTATAAGATTAAGGTAGAGAAAAGAAATCAAAACTATATATAAAAATGGAGAAGAGAAGTCGTCTATGTCCAAAATAGTACATAACCACATATATCCATGCCCGAAACTCAATGGCCAGATCAACAATCATCAATCATCAAAGTGTAGAAGGAAAAAACGCTTCAAAAAAAGGGTATCTCAGGTGCAGTATCAGTCAAATCCGGCAGTTCTTCTTTTCGTCGTCCTCTTGGTTTGGTGGGATGCGAGAGGCATGTTCACATCTTCGATACCCGGATCGGGGCTCCGGACTGCTCGATCAGCTCCTGTCCGCGGTCGACCCAGCGAGCAAAGCCGTCGTCAGTGGGGTCGCTAGGAAAATCATCCCAGACGGCATTCTCCGAGTCGGCGTACGTCGACCACGTCCCCTTTGGCACTTCTGAAGCGGACCACGAAGGGAGCTTCGCCATCACACAAGTGTAGTACACGTAAAGAATCCTGCACAGTAGATGAACCCGGTCGACATAGTGCTGTTTGCTGGGATCGGGTTCGCGGCCGCCATCCCCCAGTTGCTTCCACCAGGACATTCGCCAACGGAGAGTCAGCAGAATGTGGCCGAGTTCGTTAAGGAATCGCAGGTGCGTATCCTGAGAGATCTGTTTCCACTTGATATTGTAAAAGTCGCGTTCCAGCTTGCGGAACCCTTCAACTTCGAGCATCCGACAGATGATGCGCGACAACTGGGCTGCCATGAGAATTTCCCGTCGATCTTCCGGGTTGTCGATATCCATCGGTCTCTCTGAGTCACCAGACTGGAGAGGGACAAAGCTGTAGCTCGCACGGCTAGGCATATTGTTCCACTTCGAGAGCAGAGTCTGGCGATACACATTAGTGAGATGCTTTTTGCCATCGCGGCAAGAAAGACTTACGTAAGTGTTGGTCATTGGGTCGCAGTCTTTCACGCAAGTGAACCAATTCTTTGATTTGTCCTTAGACTCAACGAGCCGTCGGTCGACGAACTCGAGGAAGGTCGACTTGGAGTTGCCGTTGTATTCGCTTAAGCCACGCAGAAACCGATAAGTCTCCGCCAAGTCGAGGGTATAGAGAGACCCCCAGGACTGGCTGGCACGGATGTTGAATCGTCCTTGGCGCTCTCCAAGGAATGAGATCAGATCATTGAGATCGAATTCAGAAGGAATCTCCATCCGCACTCGTCTCATTCCATCCAGGGTGGGATGATTGACCGCTCGTTGGGCTGATGATGTCAGTCAAATTGCACACATCAAAGAATGAGCCTTGGTACGTACAGATATAATTGCAGACACCATATTCGACGATACTGGAGAAGCAGGCGCGAGCGCACGGCTGCTCATGCAGCGTAGGGCGACATGCATCGCACGGAGCATTCCCATCACACTGTTTGCAGAGTCAGCTATGCTCTCCAAAGGGTGTTTCACTTGTGTAATACGAACCTTGCGCTTGTTCAATCGGCACTGAACACACGTGTCCTTGTTCTTTCTTCGCAATCCAGCATTTGCCCTTCCGACCATGGAGAGAGGCCCCTTGCGGCGCGCGCCACGGGGCGGAGAAATGAAATCGGCGGAAGCGATAGAACCGCCCTGACCGTCTTCTTGCACGATCTGCAATGGCTTGGGTTGTGTCTGATCCAAGTTCACACTGAGGTTACGCTGCTTGCGCTTTCGAACAGTAGCGACCGACTGCATGGCTAGAGCCTGTGGCCGCGCCGGCCCTCGCTGAGCGGCAGACGAAGTTCTCGGCTGAGAATCAACCGGAACATAGTATGATTCTGCTGGGTTCTCGCTGACCATGAAAGCGGTGGCATTCTGGAGGGGTTGTGCTGTGTCTGACGGCGAATCATCGTTTCGCGCATCCCTCCATTCATCGTCCAGCTGGCGGTCGGCAAAGGCTGTGATGCCATCCGTAGTGCTCGAGTAAGGGTCGTACACAGTGGAGATTTCCCCGGATACGGACGAACTCTCCGACTTATACTGAAACCCGTCTTGACCTTTCGGTTCTTCTTTGAAGTAGGGGGACTCCTGCGGCATTGACATCGACGCAGGGGAGGTCATGTTGCTCGGTAATTGGGCCTCCAAGCTATCTAGCCAGCGCGAATCCAGAGACCGCACATGTCCATGATAGCTGCGCATTGAAAGGCCCTTGTTTGCCGGCTGCGGGCCCATCGGAAGCGAAATCGGAGACTGGTGGGGAATGTTCTCAGCGGCAGCGGTGGGGGGCTCAGACCAGGATTCCGTGGGAGGGAAGGAAAACGCCGGTGGGAGTGCTTGGAACGGCACAAACTGGTCGGAGGAGACATCTTGAAATCCTTGTCCCTGAGGCAAGTCCCCAGAGTCTTCCACGATCACCGTGTTGGTAGAGGCGACGGGTTCCTTGGCGTATGGGTAGAGGAGGCCAGCTTCGCCGGGGATGCCAACCGAGATGGCGTTAAAAAGGTGGAAAGGCGGCCATGACTCATCCAGATGGAAGTTGTCATCGGCGGAAGAAGGCAGCGTTCGGGGGCTGATAGTCGCACTGACGGTGCCCGAAATGGTGCCATCGACTATGCTGAACTTGTCGGGGGTGGAAGTTCCTGGTTGTTTACTGCAAGGGGGGGCGGGAGGCGCATCAGCCGGAGGGGTTCAAGGAGGGGAGAGGCTGAGACATCCGCACCTGTAATCACTTCCCTGGTAGTCGTCCGACTGTCCGACCATGGCGACCCCCGACTGATCTCGTGGGAGGCCATGGAGGCCATTCATATCGAGAATATCCGCATCACCCTGGCTGGATTCCTGGCTGGTGTCCCACTCTAGCGGTTGTTCGTAGCCGGGATGCTCGTAAGCGGAGATGGGAAAGTTGTCAGTTTGCCAGTTATCGAGGATTTTGGGGTCGATGCCCGCAGCGTTGCCAGTACTCCCGCAGTCCATACAGGGTCTGCGAGGGATGATCGAGGAAACCTCGAAGAGCTGGCCAGGACTCTAGCGCGTTCCCGATTGTTGGGAACCGGCGAATGGTCGCGCGGGGCAAAAAAAGCACACTCGTCGGAACGGGTGAGCTTTGGGCTGCGATGACGGAGGAGGGCGGTGCGGTGGTCGATGACGATGATATTGATTTCTCGAAGAGGGGGAGAAGGGAGAAGAAGGGAGAGAAAGGAGAAAGAAAAGAAGAAGAAGAAGATAACAGTGGAATGGTTTGATGGCGCAAGAAGGCCTTCGTGGCTGACTCTGTCCGGACTGATTTGGTTTTAGTTTGGTTTGGGACCGAGTGAGAGTGTTGAATAATAATTAATTCCCCACCAAAGATTTTACTGCGACGATCGGCCTCAGTACGTTGATGTTGTCGCAAGAAATCCTTTCGCACAGACCAGTCAGCTTGCAGGTTTCCTGCTGGTGGTCGACTATGGATCTTGGCAGATCAACTATCCTGGGTCAGAGAACTGGAATGAAGGGTTTAGTGGTGATCCAAAAGGTCGAGATGCATGCAAGTCTATATCTGGTTATCTACTGTACAGTACATAGAAAAAGGTACTTCTATAAGTATAGTACACACACGGTTGTTGTGTGTGTATTGTGTGTGTGTGCGCGTGCAGAATAGCTTCTTGGCAGGAGGGGTTTTGCTGCCGTGGATCAATCATCAACTGATCCAAACCATTCATTCAACCGTGTCTGAAACCATACCAGGAGATCATTCCTCTCTAGTGTCGGCTATTGTACCGCCCTGCATACAGTAGACTAGTCTACATACTCAATACCAACCTTGAGGGTACTCGCTCATCCCACCGTGCTAAACCCTGTCAAGCGAGAGGAGGGGTGATAGCCAGTCAGTCTAGGGATGTGATCTGATGATAGGATCTGTCTGATAGTGTCTCCGAGAAGTCCGAACCTGAGATGACAGATGGGGATTACGCGAGAGAATGCAGTGGAAGTTCGGCACGGGCTGGAGTTCTCCGTGCGGCGTGATGCGAATGGGGGAAGAAAGAGAGAGCCTGGAGACTCGAGGGAGGTTCTCAAGGCGGCTAGGCGCCTGAAGGTCCACGGTTTTACCTAAACTAAACTTCTCATAGAGTTCTTGATCAGTTGAACTGCTAAGAATACCACAAGCACCGAGCAATCAGAAAACAAGGTCGGTTTGACGGCCTGGAAGCGATTCTAGATCCCACCGGCTCCGGTTGTGCAACAGTAAAATTCATCGTGGCCCTGTCAGGGTCTCTTCCATTGACTGTCAACAATAAGATCTTGATTGATAATCAACTGACCGGTTGATCCGTAGACTAGCGCATAATTATCTTCTTCATAGTCATTCATAACACACCGTCACATAGCTTTGTCTATGCGGTTGCTTGGGTCTGCACAGGGAATAATATACCTTGTGGACACAATCATTGCCCTCCAGGCTGTTTGGGGCACCGTGGACAGTAGGGCCATGCTCCTCCGAATCCACTGTCTTAATCTTCTGGATGCAGAATGATGTCTTTGATCCGAGGAAGGGTGATCTGTAGTAGATTCTCTGTCCTGTACTGTACACCCTGCCACCGCCCAGATATGCACTGCAACTAAAATGTCCGAGTCAGTAGACTGCGATCGATGGTGCTCCATTGATAATCAAGGGAACACCTCACATTATCACACCACTAGCTGAGTCGAAGTGGTCACGGGAGGATAATGGTGTGTTGAGGCTATCAGGCGTCCAAGGCCCTCTTCTCTCCACCCAGAAAACTGACGAACTACAGTATCTCTCTATATCATGATGTCCAAACCGGTGGCTATGTATTCTGCCACCGGGACTGCACCCGGTTATATAGACGGCGGAGCAATTGAGCCAGCGCCTTTCCCCCTCTGCTGACCGCAGAAAGTCACTGCCGCGTCTCTCTGCCAGGTTCTCTTTCTCTTACCTTAAGAAATCAACGATTCGTGGCTGGATCGGAATGCGTTTCCCCACGAGATGCCGACTACAGCAGTATTGCCAGCTTCACCGCAGACTCTTTTCGGCGGGCCCTCGGCTTCCCGTTGGTATGATTTGGTTCCAGATGGTAATTTCGCACTAGAGCCTCCCCCCCTCCCTGCAAAACCCCCCGTTATGCGCTCGTCATGACGACAATACCAAGTCTCCCGAAACCTGCCCATTCCATCGGGCCCCCCGCAGTGCAAAGAGCTTCACCGTGACCAGATTCGAGATGCAATTGCAATTCTCCCCGGTTTCTCTTCGCCGGTCGGGGTAAATGAAGGTCTGGAAGGAGAAAAGAACGGATTTGGACTCCCCGGGCTTAAGGAATGCCCAGTCCCAAGTCGGCGCTATAAATAACGGAATGCCTTTCTTTCTTTTTTCCCCCTTGTGTCTGGGGATGAACCTAGGAGGAAACATTTGATACTAAAATCAACGACCGAATCGGAGTTGGGGAGATTTCTTACGTACGAGTTGAAACTCCGCCTATCTTGCCGACTAAACCCCTTTCGTCGACCCAATCCGACCCAGAGCCAGCCGAGTCTAGCCTGAGTTTGCCTGTCTATACCATACCAGACCTGGATTGAGCGCGCTATCGACTAGGCCTAGCTATACCTACTATACCTCTTACCAACATGCATATCCTGGTACGCTTATTCTTCCCCTTGTTCTCATATCAACCAGTTGAAGGATGAACCACCATTGCGCTACAATACCATCACCATGAAGAGACACGAACTGGAATGAACAAACCCATACTAAAGCCAGCGGCCGATAAAAACAGGTCGTGAACGACGACGGGCCGCCGTCGCGCCGCCTCTCTCCATACATCCAACCGCTAGTGTCGACGCTCGAAGCAGCGGGCCACCTCGTCTCCGTCGCCATCCCCGCCGCCTCTCGCTCATGGATCGGCAAGGCGCATCTGATTGAAGCCTCACTGAAAGCCATCTACGTGCCGCCGCAAGCGTTCTACAACGACGGCACCTGGAACGAGAGCTACACCCCGGACGACAAGACCACCGCCAATGACACCCCCAACGGCACGACGCACACGAACTCCCAGGGCGACAACGAATGGGTCGTGATCACGAACGGCACACCGGCCAGCTGCGTGCAGCTGGGGCTCTTCAACCTGTTCCCGGACCGCCCGCCAGTTGACCTAGTGATCTCGGGGCCCAACCACGGGCGCAACGCGTCGACGATCTATAACCTCTCGTCCGGCACGGTGGGCGGCGCCCTGGAGGCGGCCACCTGCGGCAAGCGCGGCATCGCCATCTCGTTCGGCAGCAAGGAGGAGCAGCCGGCCGCGATTATCGCCGCCGCGGCCCGCCTCGCCGTCCGCGTCGTCAACCACCTGCTCGCCCACTGGGACCCCCGCGTCGAGCTGTACAACATCAACGTTCCCATGCGCGACGACGTCGAGTCCCGCCCCATCCTGTGGACCCGCACCCTCCCCTATTACTGGGCCAAGGGCTACCTCTACGCCGAGGCCGACACCCCGCAACACGAACTCAACGGCGCGGACGCTTCAACGACAACCCTCAAACAGAAGGACTTTAAATGGGGCGCCCAGCTGCTGGATATGAAGAAGGCGCTGCAGGCTAGTGAGGAGGGCACCGATGCGCATACCGTGTTGAATGGGTGTACCAGGTCGGTTATCTCCATTACTCTTTGGATTTTGTTGCGATTGCGCAGTTGCGCAGTCGCGCCGTCGTTCCTGTTGTTCCCATTGTTGATTTGACTGGACTCAAAACTAATTTCTTATCAATTGATAGTGTCACGGCCCTTCGCGCGAACTTCTGGCATGTGCCCGGTCTGGAGGGTGCTCTGGAGTTGGATGCGTGAGACCCATCTATTCGGGGAATTCAGGGAAGTGGAGGAATGGCACCACAAAGAATTGAAAGAGGAACATACGGATGGAACAGCATGGGACGGAGTCCCCTTTTTTCGATATTAGATACCCGCAACGGTTCTTGATTTTTTTTTTTTGGTTTGGTTTGGTTTGATTTGCCGCGCTGGCATTATTAGATCTTATACTGGGAGAGAACTGGGAAAGAAGAAATGTCTTGGAAGATTTATGATGGCATGAGAGGATCTGTTTGGATGCAATTGCTGGATGAGGACACACACATAAAGAAGATATTATCTCGACATCAATCATAAATAGTGCATTGCAGATACGCTCTTATTTCTGCTTCATTATGCGGGCAAGGTTCGCTAATTCAATAGGGAGTCAGAGGTTGGTTTATGTACGCTGGTTTCAGCGCGATTAAGTGACAATGTACGAAACAATGTCATGGACTCTCAAGGCATTCAAGAAGAACAGGTAATTGCGCGCAGGACAAAAACGGCGGGCAGGAGTATCATTTGATCATCAGGGGAGAAACTTTAAAAAAGAAACTGAAGCAAACAAAAGGAACCGTGGCAACTAACCATCCCCTACAGCGCCCGCGCAACTTCACCGGCTCCGCTCTCGACCACCGAAGCCTGCTCAGCACGCATCTTGCCCTTAGCCGCCGTCCGCTCGCCGACGCCCATGCGCCGAGCGACGTAGCGTTGCGCGACAACTCCGACGGCCAGGGAAAGGGACTCTTCGATCCACTCCGCCGCCCATTCGCGAGGATCCACTCCGCCGCCCTCGATGATCTCCGCGATCTCCTCGGGCACGACGGTCTGAGGCAGGTTGGGGTCTTCGCTGTTGGGGTCTTCGGCGGGAGCTGCCGAGGCCTCCAGCCAGTCGATCCATTTCTGAGGCACGGCCTGGGAGAGCGTGTGTAAGGAGATGCCGTGGATGGGGTCATGGAGATACAGCGCGAAGACGACCTCCTCCTCGGTCTCGGCTGGCGCGTCAATGACTCCCGGCGGGCTGGCTTTTTCGGTCGTGGGGCCCGATTGGAAGAGCTCCGCGGATGTGGTCTGGCTGACAGCTTGGATGGCCAAGAAGATATCGCTGCTGCGCACGGGGTTGCTTTCGCTCAGGTCTTGAGTGGCCTGTCTCGCGGCTTCCTCCACTCCTCCCCGAGCGGAGAAGAGCTCGGTGGCGTAGGCTTCGGCACTCGCGCGGGCGAGCTTGGTAGCTTCCACGGAGCCGCGGACGGCCGCAAGCGTCCGAGGGTGACCGGGAGTGACCGTCCGCCACCAAGGCCCGTCGTGCCATCCTGGTCCCGAAAATTGAATGCCGCCGATATCGAGGCCGCGCTTGGGTGCCGACTCCTGCCCCCGCTGGATGACGAGGAGATCGCCGCCCTCCACCTGGGCCATCACGCGCGAGAAGACTGCGTAGACCAGAGGGTCGATGCTGGGGTATCCGGACAGATCATGAGTGATATGGATCTGAAGACGTTCGTGAGAGGAGATCGGAGGAGCGATAGTGTGGATGAGGGAAGTAAAGGTCGGGATGGCCATGTTGCGAAGCTCGCCGCCTAGGATCCGAAGTTAGCATTCGTCTCATGTTCCATAACAATTACCCAGGAGATTATACCTAAGTCTCTCAGTGCACCGACATTCCCCTTCACTTGTTGCGCCCACTTCTGCGCCTCTTCGTTTTGTTGAATCTCCTTCACGGCCGCCTCGGCCTGCTTCATAGCAGCCGAAGCTGTCGCGAACAGACCTCCCCACCATCCTCCGCCGCCGCCGCCGCTAGATGTAACTGCCTCTGCTGCGACGGGCTGCTCCGACTCGGGTTTCGGGACATTGACGGTCTTCTTTTCCGGAATCGATGCTCGCACACTTTCACCCGATCTCCGCGGGACGGGTTTCTCCTCACTGGTCCGACCGGCCGCGGGTGTCGCAGCCGCTGGAGCGGGCTTGGGTGACTTGATAACTGGACGGGGCTCGTTGATCGACACACGCGGGGTACCCGGGCCGCTACTGGGGCGCTGGGTAGTCAAGCTGTCCAGCTCTGCGAGGATGTCTTGCTCCGACTGCGTCGCAGTAGCAGCGGTGGTGGTGGCCGGTTTAGAGGCAGTCTTGGAGGGCTCTTGGTCGACGGCCGACTCCACGGTCAAGTCGTCAAACTGAGCCAGAAGCTCATCGTTGGTGGGCTTCGAGGACTTGGGACGCATGGTGACGTTCGCTGCGGGTGTGCTTCAGCAGGTGAAGTGTATTGTGTTCGCGATGGGGGAATAAAGGAGGGAGCACCGATCGAAGGTGGAGTGAAGCTCTCTGGGTTGTTTGGGCGGTGGGGACGGGATGACCTGTGCCAAGAGGCTTAACTGCGTGGCCGCCTTCCGCCTTGACAATGAAGGCTTGACTCTACAACTAACTACTTAGAACTAGAATTGAGGATCAGTATACCGGTATCCAGACTCGGTTGACATTGTGAATAGCACCATCTGGGCTGATACTATGTGCGACTCTCTGAGCATTGAGCTTCGCTTGAGACTACCTCATACTAGAACAAATCGTCTCCTTACTATTGTTTTTGTTTTTGCTGTTGGGTTATTAGTTTGGCTAAACAATATAAATGCAGACAATGCTATGTAAGATGAGTAGATCGTAATGACACTCTTTTTATGCACCTGATAGTCCCGGAGCATTGCCTAAAGACTGGCAATGCTAAGCTGGACTCTGTCGCATCAAAGTCTATTCGGGAAAGTCTTCAGCTTAGCCATGATTTGAATCCACACTTCACACCGCCTGTAGATCGATCTGAAGATGGCGATCACACTAAGATATATCCAGATTTTTGCTTCAAAAGTAAGCTCTCCCTCGCTTTCTTCAGTCAAGGAAGTTCTTTCCGTCAAAGGTGCACTTGAGATTCCCTCTAAGAGCTTAAGCGAAAATCCAGTGCGGCAGCTTGCGGACTGCCTCGCGCACCCTCTCTTCACCATCCAAGGTGATATGACGAGACCAAAAGTTGCTTTGAGTGCTGCATTTACATGTGATATAACGAACTTAGGTATACCGATTGGTAGTCTGCTGACGCTGTCAAATCCTTCTCTCCCACTCAACTCCTTACAGACGGTCTAAGTACGCCTGAGGATGATTCGCCGCCTGCACAATCCACGATCCACCAGATCTGATCTGTATTCTGTCACACCAGAAAAGCAAGCATTATTTCTTTCCAGAATAGCCCATAGCACGCAACTGATCTACAAGTGACTTTCGCATGTCATTAAATCTCTGTTGTGATCAACGACGTCTATTGTACCGCTATTGATGGGGCCACCCCGTGACCATAGCCTAATAGTTCCCACGATCTAAGTTGCCATCTTTGAGACATTTAGAGTTTCGCAATCGTGTTCGAGTCGGCCTCCAGAGCAATTGACTGCTTAACGGGATACAGGAGCAGTAACAACCTGTCGATCTGATGAGGTCCAAATACGTATAACCCGCTCCTTGCGCTACGTCCCACAGCGAACCCTATCCGCCACCTGTCGGATAGATAGTAGTCGATCAATCTATAGAGGACGGTTCATGGTATAAGAGGGATCAATTTCCACCTTGTTTAGCATGCATGAGCCCCGAACCTTTGGAGAATCACGCACACCAGGGCTTTCGGAAACAGGTCGTCGCAACATTAGCAGCAACCGCTATCACCTGTGCAGGCAAAGGTCCAACTACCATATCAGACGAGTGAGTTAAGTATACATGCTGACATCAAACAGAGAACATACCTTAAGTCCCGAGCCCATACGTACCCAGACACTATCAATCACCCACCATGCGCCTTCCATACGTTGCCAACCCTCCGATAACGAGCAATGCCGAGGAGGCTGAGATCCTGGCACAAACGCAAGCCCGACGTGCCCCAGGAACTCTGCTACCACTCGATCTGGCACTGATGCACTCCTTCCCGATCACGGATGGTTGGAACGCCTTCATGGGCGCCATCCGCACGCGAACGAGTATCTCGACCATTATCCGCGAGATGATCATGTGTCGCGTGGCGGTGCTTAATGACGCATTGTTCGAGTGGGAGCAACACGCTCCTCTACTGAAGGCAGAGGGATTCAGCGAGGAGGCCATGGAGGCCATCCGACATCCCGAGATCTGTCCCGAGTTACAGAAAAGGGTCCTAAGTCCGGCGGAAAGTGCGGTGTTGAAGTATACGGACGCTATGACCAAGACGGTCAAGGTGCCCGAGGAGATCTTCCAGGAGGTGAAAGGGCATTTTAACGATAAGCAAGTGGTGGAGATTGCGGCGACGGTAGCTGCCTATAACTGTGTTAGTCGGTTCTTGGTCGCATTGGATGTGGGAGAGAGGAATCAGTGCAAGTGTTGGCATGACTAATTGGATTGAGTGTTTAATTATGCACTTCTAAATTCTAAGAATTGAGTTCCGAGAATAATGATAGTACGGAACAAGGGACTTGTTATGGCGTTTATTGTTTGTTGCTGGTGTCCTGAGCAGCAGCAATTTGATGACACAAATTGACTAGACTAAGTAGTCTATTAGCGAAGAATGACCGCGATTGAAATCGGATCCACAGAGCCACAGAAGGGCTGACAACCAGACACAACACTTCCATAGTATGTCCGAATCTCCCCCGCCCGTCTCCCACCACCGGTGGGAGTATAGAGTGCGCTCACCATGGTTTCATTCCGGGACATTCCACAGCCAAGGGAGCAATCGGCCCAAACGATCAGATTTTCCGCTGTCAATCAGGCCATTATCGACATGGATACTAAGGCTGGTTCCTCTCAGAATTCTATCCTACTTGGGTACTTGTCCTGGTTTCTAGCATTCTCACTATCTGAACGACCTAAGATGATGTCACGTACATCGGGTGACGATACTTACCAAGCATCGATTCCGATGATAGCGTGGAAGACACTGGGCTTCTCATCGGGTAGACGCAGTTCAATCCTTAGACTTCATTGAGGCTGAGTCAATTTAGCCAGAGGATGCGACTTTAGAGGTCGGCGCTCTATTTTATCACAGCAGTTCTATCTACAAACCCACTAAGGAGATGGAGTCTATGGGGGTGATGAAACGCATGGCCAACGACGCGGTAGTCCTGCCATAGGCAATCGGGTGGTATTATTGAGAGAGAAATACCATTTACTGTCAGGTAATAACCGGGGAGTAGAAGAAACTACAATGACGGCCATTGGCTCCCCAGGGCTATTCAAGCGTATTCAAGCGGCTGCGTGAGGGATCGGACCGGAACATGGCTTTTTCCCGGGACTTCCAGAGTCAGCAATTCGTCGACGAAGTGGAGTCGGAGTGGTAGTAAAAAGGGTAGAAAGGGAAGGTCGGCGTAAGGTACAGTCACGGCGAGGTACGATGTTAGTTTAGTTTACCTCAAGACTAAGTTACTTACCTACCAACTTACTACTAACTACTCCCGCGCTGTGTGCTCGCTCTACAGTAGTGAAGGCGACTTACTCTTACTTGCTCGCTGGCTGTAGTCTACAAACTCGAGTCTTTTTCTTTTCCTTTCCCCCCAAAGCATTCTCAACTACAACATCCCACAACCCTCTTCTCTCCTCCAGTCTACTTAGAACTTCAATCCTCTATTGAATTCCTCCCTTCCACTGCTGGCTGTTGTATCTACCCACACAGTTTTGTCGTCATCTCCCTTTCTTTTTCACACTCTTCTCCCCTTCTTCCTTTCGCCCATCTGCCTACTTCCAGCCCGGCAGACTTCATACTTCCCACTGTTACTTACCAGTGTCCACACCTGACTAGTCTCCCTCTCCCTCTCCCTCTCTCTCTCTCTCTTTCTCTCTCTCTCCACACTCGCGTCAGCCTCAAGCTCTGCTTGCTATCTAATCATACCAATTCCCCTTAATACGCACTTTGACCTTTCCTTTTTGCACTTTATTATCCCACTGTGACCTTTGTTTGGCCCGTGTTGTTGGGACCATCTTTTTTTTTCTGCTTACCCGCTCGGCTTCTACTTTTCCATTTCCAGAAGTACGACTTCCTACTATCCCTGCCCACCGTTCGCGACCACCTACCCTCTACTCTTGACTGTAGACAACCACACCGTTGCTCTACTCGCTTATCGCTCGGATCAAGCAGTGAGGTTTGCTTTCCTCTACTTCTGACTACCGATCTTTACCTCTGCAACACAGACTGGCTCTGTCTCAACTTTCACAAGGTATGTTACATATCACCTGCTTGAGCCATACTTTGTCTCCTTGTGCCTACAAAAACCTGCCTGCCACGTTTCTGTCAATGTACGTTCCATTATGGATCAGTGGGAGGCTGCCCAATGCCTTCCCCAGTGCTACAGCCCCTTAACCAGTGATTGTGTTTGGCCTTGTTGTCTTCTCCCCCTTCCCATCGGAACATCTGGTGTAGAAGCTTGCGCTGCAGTTACTTATGGCGGCTTGGCACCACAAGCGAACTTTTCAACCTCGAAGTTCCCTCACTAACGCCATTCCAGATCCTCCCCCCCCAAGTTTTGGGCATCGAGAAGGGCGATTTACAGATCCCCTTTGTCGAATTTATTTGATCACCCTTGATTCTCTTTTACTGTCTTTTTCTCAACCCCTCTCACTAGTGTTGCCATGGCTTCGGTCGCTCAAAGCGACTTAGACATGGACAGTCATACTTCGGACATGGCCAGCCAGGACTCCCCTCTGCGCCGACAATTCTCCGAGCCACTCAATGCTCGTTCTACATCAACCCAGGCTTCTCCATCCCCCTCTCCTGTGACTCAATGGGCCAAATGCACCTTGTGCGGAAAGCTCCTCGAGTATACTAAAGGTTTGGATTCTCCAAATGTTGTCTTGAAAGAGCATATTGCTACTTCACACCCGCGCATCACCGCACCTGCGACGCATGATGTCGCTGAGGAAGATGGCGAAGATCAATCCCAGCTTGACGAGGATGATGAGCAAGTGGAAGACGAAAGTGTAGACGAGAATGCAGAACTTGACGCAAGTGAGCTGCAAGAAGCTGATGACGACAACAACAACAACAATGCAAATGACGCTTTGAAAAATGGCGTGGTCGATACGACTGAGGTTGACGACGAGAATTACAAGCTCCAAGAAGATGCTGAGCCAGAGATCGACGCACCTGACGCCGATGTTCTTTCGAGTCAGTTGCATGAGTTCTCGCGCGCTCAGGATCCAGTGACATTGGATCAGCGTCTCCATAATCTCTGGAATGTCCACGACGTTCACAATTTCAGCAGGGACCATGACGAAAGGACTGCCGACCTCGACCATTCATGGGCAACAGTGATTCAAGAATCGAAGCGATCCAAAAAGCGCGATACACGTGATGAACTCCAAGACCGACCCGATCCATACAAAAGATCCAAGGTCTCTCCTGGAGAGTTCCTGGAAATCACGCCTCTCGAAGAATTCTTGAGTCAGCTTCGAGACCCCGAACATCGCACATTCGAAGAACTCTATGCCATTACTGAGAACGTTGCTCATGCTCTCAAGGTGTGGCAAGATGAGTATCTGGCTATTGAAAAGCTCAACAAGCACGCCACTCGGCACAACGCCAAACCAACCAGTGATCCTAGAAAACTACAAAGGCCTCAAGTCTTTGAGGACAAGAAAGAGGCCATGCTCTATGGGTACAAGCACGAGCCCAAAGAAGACAAGGTCGGCTGTCAGAATCCTTTCACTCAGGGTGGTTTTAAACCTACCCCAGCCCAGTATCGCAAGATGACTGCTAAGCTCGGGCCCAATCATCCCAACCCAGACGGTTGGCCTACTGTCATGAAGTTTGGCGTGGAGCATGTTCCTAAATTCCAGAACCCGCCTCGGGAGGACTTTGTCGGCAAGGCTACTCGCAAGCGCAAGGCTGCAGAACTTGAGGCAGCAAACAGAGAGAAGGCGTCATCCGTCTCCGACGAGGCTGCTACCGATTCACCTGCTCTGGTGGAAGTAGAAGAGAATCCGCGCCAACGCCGCACCCGCACTCGCCGCCAAGGTACGGATATCGAGGATCAATCCGACTTCGCGACACCCGTTCGATTTGCCACGCGTGGTCGTGGTAGCGGTCGTGGGCGCGGGCGGGGTGGCATTCGTACCGTTGCGATCAATGGCTCTTCCGAGTCGTCTCAAGCACCAGCGCCGGTGGCTCCTCCTCGCTCGTCGACAGTTCGCATTGAGAAACCTGCCATTGGGCTGGCGCAGGCCCGGCCTGGAACAGTTCAATTGGCGCCCATTGAGCCAGCACCCAGCGGTAGCCAAGTAACTACACCTCCGGTAGACACGCCAGTGTCAGGCTCCCCAGAAGACTCGATCGATCCTGCGGAGCTTGCTCGACGACAAAAGATCGCAAACTCGAAAAATCCGAAGCGGACAGAAGCCATGCTCAACCACTGGGCCCGATTTAACAAAGAGGGTCGGGTTCGCAATCCCAAACGCTCGAAAGCCCAGATTGAGGCGGATCGCTTGGCGGAAGCTGCCCGAAAGGCTGCCGAACCGCCCAAGGCTGGCCCTCGCAAGAAGAAGATGGACAGTCCGGGCTATGGCGGCCCGAGGATTGAGCAGGGAATTGCCCCGGCCCCAGCTCCGATTCAGCCTGCCGCACCCCCTACCTTGGCGCCAGGTCACCCGGCTCATCCTCAATTGGCGCCGTTGCCTGCACCTCGGCCTCCTCTCCCTTATCCCCCTATCGAAACACGGGGAGGAATCCCTCCATTTCCTGGACCTCACACTCTATATCAGCAACCAGCACCTCCTCCCTACCGCACTCCCTATCCAGAGTACTACAGTCCATACGGTCCACCTACGCTACCACCACCAGGTCACCCGCGGCCTGCCTAAGTCCTTATTGCCTTTATTGTCAAAATAATCTTTGCGCAATTTTCAGGAAAACATTGGATGCACCGTGTACACTACTGTGTTTCTTGTGCATATGTACTATCATTCTTATGAGGCAGACAGGAGACTTGCATGTCTACTGTGTTTGTCTATTTGTCTCTTTTGTACTTGTGTCTTGCTAGCGATTGGCGCCCGGGTTTTGTTCTACTGTATCATTGTGGGATTCTGGCTGATACAATAGGTTTATTGTGATGCATTGATTTAAAGATTTCGCGGCTACGTGGAGTATGTACATTGTTGGATGGAGGCTTCATTGGCTTGGCATATGAAAAGCTATCGAATGTACTATAATGATCGTCGAGACAATACTGACTTACTTCAAGAAACAATGTCCGTGCTCGTAATGGTTTATGCCTTTAAGGGTGTTTTCGTAACAGCTGTTGTTTCTATGATGAGCGCTCAGTAAGAACCGGCGATCCGGGGCCGACACGATGGGTTGGGGTGTCTAGTGACATAGTGACTTGGGTAGTCTAGGGTAAGCAGAATGCAAAGCTGGCATATAACAAGACGAACGGGATCATATCATAACAATTCTTTAGATACCACTGTGCTCTCTCATATAACACGACAAGTATAGAAACTATGATGTCGTATCATGTGACCCTTGACACAAGCCTTATTGCACGTGACGCCTCTTCACCCAACCTCAACCTCCATCAGCGGCGACTCACACGCGATCAACCCTCCCCATCCCAGACTACTCCATCACCCTTTCTCCTTTCATCCTTTCTCAACTTTCTTGAAGCGGCCAGCTTCAGACTCACAAAATGGGCAAAAAGAGACGTGGACCCACGTTAGAAGAAGTACTAGCTCGTCCATGGTGCTACTACTGCGAGCGCGACTTCGATGACCTCAAGATCCTTATCTCACATCAGAAAGCGAAGCATTTCAAATGCGAGCGATGTGGGCGCAGACTAAACACGGCCGGAGGTGAGTCGTCAGACCCAAAAATATGCAGGACCATCATTTAACCTGTTTTCGATTGTCAGGCTTGTCCGTGCACATGAGTCAGGTACACAAGGAGCAGCTTTCTGCGGTCGACAATGCCCTTCCGAACCGGTCCAGTCTTGACGTGGAGATCTTCGGCATGGAGGGTGTCCCCGAGGACATCATCCAGACGCACAACCAGCGGATGGCGATGCAGTTCCAGCAGGCAGAGGCCGAGCGGCAGGCCGTGACGGGCAATCCGCCTCCTGGGACGACAGCGCCGGGCGGTCAGCCGGCGAAGAAGCCCAAGCTGGAGAGTGTATCCGACCTCAAGAAACGGCTGGCGGAACACAAGGCCAAGATGGCGGAGGCTCGTGCGGGCGGCAGCAGTGGCGAGGCCACGCCTGTGGGAGCCGGTCAGACGCCGACGATGGGCGGATACGTAAGTTTGAGGCCCTTTGCGAGTCGATTCGACTCATGCTGATTCGACATATACGTTTACACAGGCCGCCACCTCCAATGCATCACCCGCGACCACTACCACCCAATTCTCCTACCCTCAGTCCTACGGCGCCGCCTCTCCCTTCCAACAACCCCCGCAACAAACGGCCAGCCCTGTTTACCCAACCTTCTCGCCCGGTGGCCAGGCAACCACGCAGTATGCCCCCGCCGCGGGCTTCTCCCCGCAGCCGTTCGCGACTGGAACCCCCGGCCAACAGCCGTACGGTGCCACGCCCCCGACCTACGCGACGCAACAGCCCCCGCCCCAAACACACACTCCTCCTCAGCCCGGAGCCGCGTTCCCGCCCCGCCCTGTTGGACTTCCCGCCGCGCCTGGTCTCCCCCAGCGTCCGGCGATTGGCGCTCCGCAGGTCAACGCATACCAGATGCAGCAGATGCACATGGGCCACACGGTTCCGCCGACCACCGTGAACGGCGCGGACAAGGTTCCGGGGGCGGCGGACAGCGCGGGCTTCTCCGGCTCAGTGGACGATCTGATCTCGGGGGCGGCGAGACAGGCCGAGGTTACAGCGGCGACACCCCCCACCACCACGACCACGACTGCCGGCAAACCGGCCGAGGGCGAGGAGCAGAAGCCCAAGAAGGACAAGGCCAAGGCGCGCTTGGTGTATTCGGATAACGAGACCAGCCCGGAGGAGAAGATGGCTAGGTTGTCAAGGTACGCATATGTTCCTGACCAGCGAGGGGAGACGGTACTCGAAGAGCTTCCATCGGCCGTCGTGGTGGGCGCGATCCGGGAATCGGACACGGTGGTGGATGCGACGGACTAAGCCTGCTTGCGCGACTGCCTACACACACAAACACTCACAAACGCAAAACGCACACGAGACATCGAAGAAGAAAAAGATGCAGAACAAAAAAAAAAGAAAACTCCATAAACATCAGCTAAGTCTCTGTTCACATCGCACTAAACGTCAATGGCCGTTTTCTTTTGTCTCTTGCTGTTGCTACTCCTACTACTTGACCCGGTGGCAGTGGGTCGACCCCCCATTTTCTCGCGGAAAAGTGAGCACCGATGTGCAGCAAGAAAGAGAAGTTGGTGAGTGACGCACCTTTGACATGCCATGCTTTATCTTCGAAGACCGAACGATTCCAGGTTTCCTCGATTGACATCTTGGGTGCGGCGGCGGGCCGTTGGGGTAAGATGTAAGTCCAGTCTAGAAGGTAGGCCATTACACTAAGGAATATGAGCTGCGACCAGTTTGAGCACCTGGACAATAGAATGCCTCTGCATCAACTATTGAACTGTAAAGCGTGAACCATCAATCGTAGACTATGACCGTAAACCACACCCCAGTCCCCCATACTAGAAGTAGGCGTTCCCGGGGGAGAACCCCCGGAACCCCCCTTCTTTTCAGCTTCCCAGATACCTCCAATCCTCCAACTCCCCAGCACCTCAATCCTTAAACCAGATACACAAGATTATTTCCGGAAAACCAACCCCCCAAAAACCACAAGCCCATACACCGCCAGCACGCTCAGGAACGTCGGCACGGGCTTGCCCGAGCGCACCGCCCGCGGGATCGAGCTGCCCGACAGCACCACCGAGGCCAGCAGCGCCAGCTCCGCGCCGTACGGCTGCGCCGCCCGCAGCCGCGCCCACCCCAGCAGGTACAGCGCACCCACCGCCAGTCCCGCCGCGATGGACGGCACCGAGCCCGTCCGCAGGTAGCCGATTGTGCCGCCCAGCGAGGTCAGCAGGCCCAGTGTTAGTGCGGAGGTTGACTAGATATTCTCGTTAGTATCGGGTCATATGTCATTGGTTACCGGGGTCGTTGATGAGGGGGTTGCGGAGTCGAAAGGGGGTTTGGGTCTTTTATATCTGGTTCATGGGTTGAGGTGCTTGGGAGTTGAACTTGGGATTCTGGGTTGGGTAGGCCAGGGAGTTGAAAGAAGGGGTTCTTGGGGTCACTGGTTTGAGATGAGGAACACCAGGGAGTTGAAAGGAAGGGGGGTCCGGGGGTTCTCCCCCGGATACTTATGTATCCAGCTGAAAGATTGAGGTGCTTGGGAAGCTGAAAGGAAAGGGGGGTCCGGGGGTTCTCCCCCGGGACGCTCGTTGCAGAGAAGAGGACGTACCATTGTGATGGTTATGGTTGTAGCGGTAGTGGTGGTAGTGGTAGTGGTAGTGGTAGTGGTAGTAATTGGATGGGCTTGAGCTGGGGTCAAAGTAAGCTTTGTAAGTTTTGTCTGTCTGGGGGTGACGCAGATATAAGTTACACCTACTGGGCAGCCGTCTAGACTACTTATCTTAGTCTTGTTTACTATGATGGTATGACATGTGGAAGATGATGGGGACGGATTAGTAATGCCCTGCTTCGCTCCAGTCCAGATCAGTTCGGATTTCCGGCTCGGCGGGGCGGCGAGTTGCCGATCCGCTTTCTCATGCATACTTCGGATGGATGTACAGTACTTTACAAGGCAGGGAGGGATGCATAGATATCTGGACGGCAAACGCTGACTGATTGATTTTTGGTCGTCTCTATCGTAGTTCATAATGTGTATATATCATAGACATCTCGTCGTACTATACGTGTAGCAAGCATATACATCTCGCGCCTTCCCTCTGGCTCTTACCCGCTCGCTTGCTCTTGCTCTGTTTACTGACTTCCTCGCCTGGAGGCATGTTCAGTCGCTCCATATCCCCCAGCCTCGTTCTCCTCCTCTACCACGTTCCCATTTTCATCTTCGTCATCCTCATCCACCTCCTCCTTCCCATGGAATCCCTCCGGCTCCTCCGTGCAGTACACCGGAATGGCACTGACCGCCCCAAACACAGCCAACAGCCACCATGGAATGATGATGAAGCCGCGTCGCACGCCAAACGAGAACGCCGAGCCCGTCAGCGCCGGGCCAACCGCCCGTCCGATGGCGCTGACGCTCGTGCCCACGCCGTTCAGCGTGCCCAGCACACTCAGCCGGGCCGCCGAGTTGGTGAGCAGGATGGTCGTGCACGGGAACCCGAAGATCGAGGCGGCGAGCTTGCCCAGCATCAGCAGGAACACAACCACGTGGCGCAGCGAGCCCGGCACGAGGGCCGTGAACGGCGTCAGCAGGTACAACACCGGGAACACGATTGAGACCACCTTGAGGCAGTTAAGGACGCCGTACTGCTTGGCGGCTGCGGGGAAGATGAGGAACTGCACGATCATGCCGATGATCCCGATTAAGGTGTAGTAGATGCCGATGGTCTGGGAATCTTGTTTCCTGTGTCAGTATAGGGCAGTGATGGATGGGGCAAATACACAAAGGGGGACCCATGTTACTTACCCACGCCAAACCCGCCAATGAACTTGAATGGCAGATGCACGTCCGGGTTGTTTTCGAGCTCCTGCACGGGCGTGTGCAGGAATACCGGGAACAATGAGTCGAACGCCATGGTGTGCATCGACATGAGCGAGTACGCCAGCAGAATTAGGTTCGATTGCGGCGAGAACACCTCTCCCCAGCTGGGTTTGCGGGGTGGCTTGTTGTTGCTGCGCGGATGACCCAACAGCGCCGTCCGTTCCTCCTCCGTGGCGATTGATCGGGCTTTGGCCTTTTTATCAGCTCTGGCACTCCGACATGGCCGCGTCAACGCCTGACCCAGCACAAGTCCATAATCCCGTTGATCCTTCTTTGCAGCCAGGGTTTCCTACACCATAGCAAGAGGAAGGCAATGATTAGCTTGGCCCTTCTCACAAAGAATCCAAGCCAGCTCCGAACTCACCTCCAAAAACAAGCCCCCAACCGTAATCCCGACAACAAAAAACGCCGCTGCCGCCAGATTCGGCAATAAGAACGGATACCGTTTCAGGAAGGCTGAATCCCCAAACACCTCGGGATGCTTCTCAGCGGGGCGGGCCAGCGCGCCTCCAAACGCAGGCCCAAAGATACTCCCGATTGTCCAGACGAGCGGCATGACGCTGAAGGCGCGCGGCTGCAGCGCCTTCTCAGGCACCATTTCGGCGACCATGGTGCGGATGATGCCGACGTTGCCGTTCATCAGGCCCAGCAGGCCGCGCGAGAGCACCAAAAACGTCAAACTGCGGGACAGCCCGAATACCAGCGACAGGAGCATCGTGCAAGTCAGCCCCAGCAGGATGATGGGCTTGCGGCCGAAGCGGTCCGAGGCCGTGCCCCAGGTGACGGCCATGGCGGCTTGGCTGAACGAGGTCACTGCTGAGGTGATCCCGACCCATTTGGCAACCTCATGCTTGGGAACGCCGACAGATTCGATCATTTCGGGCTTTTGGGGTGGTTGGTCAGAGATGGTGGTGAAGAAGGATATTGGGGGGCCTATGCGGATGTACGGATGTACTGTACTTACTAGGTAGGGGAGGACAGAGGTGAGGACCACTGGTCACAAAGCAGGATTAGGATGGAGAGGAAAAAAAGTTTACAAGGATAGTGACTGGGATAGCATACCAGGCTCTGCAAAGCGACATATTGCTGTGGTGAGCACGGTCAGTAAAATCTTTTCGATATTCGCCGAGAACAGATTCTTACAGAGAATAACCAGCTGCCGCACGGGCAGCTGGGGCTCTTTCTTCAACATGCTGACGAAAAACAGAGTCAGCGCGAGGAGAAGAAATGTGACAAAGGTGGGAAACCCAGCAAAAGAGGAAAGACAGAAAAGAAAAGAGGAGAGAGGGGAGAGGAGAGCGAAAAGAAAAAGCAGAAGAGGAGAAGAAGAGTAAGACGAGAAAAGAGAGAGGCTAAAGTCCAGCCGGCGCGAGGGCGTGTGACCGGAGATGATCAACAACCCACAGCCTTCCATTCATTATTCATTCATTTATCCATGAGAGACACAAGCTTCTCGGTTCATTTTTCTCTTTTCCGGGGTTTGTCTTGGCTTCTGATCTGCTCTATGCAGCCATGAATCATCTCCCGAATGAGTCAATTTCCTACATCTCCGGTTGCTTATAGACAAGAACTACCTTCCAGCTGTGTTACGATCGAGTCTCGACCACTTTTACGTACACCATCTACAATCCAAGACCACTTTCGATCTACAAATAGGAGAAACAATTTCCAATCCGCTACCGCCTCTTGCAGTGTCCTTGCATGCATGCATGCATGCATCTTCTCTCTTCCGGTCAGCTGGCATGCAATCCTGCATGGGCCCCCTCCTACTCTACTGCAGCAGCCGAGTGGCCGCTTCGATGCGCTCCAGGATGATAGAGCGCCATTTCTAGAAACAAATCAAAGTTAGCGGTGACTCTACATCCCCCCACTAGCTGAAACATACCTGGGAATTCGTCAGATCGCCCGCTTCCAGACTCTCCACCAAGCCCGGGTAAGTCGCCCCGGAGTAACCAGTCCAGATGCCGGGGGCGAACACGACGTGCTTGTACCAATTGCGACCATCCAGTCCCGGCTGGTACAGGAACTGCTTCTCGATGTTCTTGTACTTGTCGTTCACCACCCGGATCTGGAAGAGGAGTCGAACCTTCTTCCACCAGTGATACCATGGCACATCTTCGCCCAGCTGCGAGTCCAGGTCCGCTGCATGGGCGTCGAACCGCGCCGCTGCCGCCTGAAACTGGGCAATCGCCTGGTCCAGAGGCGCAAAGTCGAACCAAGTGCCCTCCGGGAGCTGCTTTGCCGCCGGCTTGATCTGGCTTAGGTAGCCTTCAAGTCCCAGCGCGTAGTCAGTCGCATTGAAGGCGATAATCGGAGTTTCAATCAGCTGGGCTGCAGCCAGCGCCCAGATCTTGGTGCACGCCTCGTGGTACTTCCAGCCCGGGTCGCCGAACCGGTCCATCCAGTCAAAGCTATCATAGTTCGAATGGTAATGGTACACGGGATCCTTGGGCCCACGTCCGAATCCAAGATCGTAACTGGCGACGCCAGCAAAATCCTGGAAGGCGGTGAAATCGCTGCCACTGCCCATCGTCGAGATGTGTCCATCCCAGACGTCGCGCACAGTTTGGCCCGGCACAGTCTGATTGGGAGACTGTACCAAGCCGGTCACCTCGTGGATAAGCTTGTTCAGCAGCGGGCTTGCGCGGGGCTCCAGTCGGGTGCCGGCCGCAGCCACGTCCACGTTCAAATAGGCGATATTGGCCTTGGTGAGCCACGGGAGCTGGTCTTCCACCCATTCTGTGGAGCCTAGCAACCCGTACTCCTCACCATCCCAGCTTGCAAAGACAACGGTTCGGAGCGGCTTCCAGCCGGCCTTGAGGGCCTCCCCAAAGCTGCGGATGACCTCGTTCATCGCGGCCGACCCACTGTTCGGGTCGCCCGCGCCGCCGGCAATCCACGCATCGCGGTGATTACCCAGAATCACCACCTCATCTTGGATGTGGCCTTTGACAACGCCAATGACATTCCAGAGGGGTGTGGTCACATACTCCTGCTCATTGTACAAGTTGATGACGACATCATCCGGGGTAGGCCCGATATTATACTCGACACCCTTGGAGCCGAGCTTACCGCCCTGCCACCACTTGTTGAAGTCCGATGCTTTGGGGCCATGTCCATTCAAAGCTTTCAGAAGCGGAATGACTTCCTGATACGAGATTGGCAGGGAGGGAATGGACGGGATCGAATTAAATGGGTCCTGCCGCTCACAGCCTGGCTTCGAGGGATACCCAGGGGTAGTCGGGTCACCAGGTGCTATGCCTGTTTGTCACGATCAGTTACTCGTGCCAGCAGGTAGCTGAAAGGGCGAACAAAAGGGGCCACGTACTTAGAAACTGCGTACTACCACGCTGCACAGCGCTCGGGTTCCGCGCGGGCCCATTCGGATACGCCTCGTAGCCGTTCTCCTCGGTGATCTCCCCGTCAGACTCGGGGTCATCGTACAGAATGACCCCAACCATGCCGAGCTCCTGTGCCCGCTTGACCTTCAGACCGCGGAAGATGCGGCCATACTTGCAGATGGCGATCTTACCCGCGAGACTCACGTTCGCGTCAATCAGATCTTGGAAGTCATGCACGGTGCCGAAGTTGGCAAATACAAAGGGGGCTGTGACGTTGCCGCTGGCCGAATATCCGTGGAAAGTCGGCACGCGATCGGGCAGACTGCTGGTGTGGTCCTCCTCCAGAACGTCCTCTTCCAAGGTGGCCTCGAAGGTCACCTCGGTGGCATCGCCCTTCTTCTTCAGAAGGGCCAGGCGGTGGTCTACGGGGTAATTAAGGAAGATGTCATAGGCGACAATGCTGGTGTCCGCGATGCCGAACTCCTGCCACCGCTCCTGCGTCCATACCGCCTGACTCAGGTTCTTGCCGGCCAGATGAGGGCCGGCAGTGTAGTAGTTGCTCCACTCCCGGGCCTTCTCGGCGGAAGGGGTCTCTTGGAGCAGAGCCTGCAGCTCTTCGAAGCCCAGACCGTGACCGTGAGGCCAGGAGGCGTGAGGGTAGGGATTCGCCCAGGGAAGATAAGACCAGATAGACCCGTGCTCGCGGGGAAGGATGGCAGAAGGGACGAGGAACAGGAGCACAGAGAGGGCAAGGATGAAGCCCAGGATGAAATTACAGGATCGGCGAAGCGCGTGGTGAGGGTACCGGTATCGCCGGGGAGCGATAGTGACGGCAGTGAGCAACGGGGTCGATTCCGAGGGAGCCATGGCTTTCTCCCTCATCTCGGGGAACATGGTGTGGTGGTGAAATAAATGGATCAAGATCCAATGGTGAAAGGGAGTTTAGATAGCTAATTCGCCAGCATCCATCGCAAGGAGGATGATGAGAAGAGAGAAGAGGAAGAGCAAGAGGAAGAGGAAGAATGGATGGGGTCAGTCAGGTAGTTATCAGTTGCACCTCCGCAGATGAATCAGCGTATCTTATCAGTCCGCGACCCAAACTAGTTTAGCGTCAGCAACTCCACTGTGACAGTCTCGGCACCATCACTTCCGTTCCATGGAATCCCTGGGCAGTCTCTCCCAACTCCAGCAACAGCTTATTTACTCACAATCACGGAATCGCACACCATCAAGAATCCACTCTTCCACCAACCTCCCTTCACATACATTCCGCTAAAAAAAAAGCCCTTGACTATCTCCACTTAAACAGATAGGTATCAATCGTCGAAAATAGAATATACAGCGCCGCACCAAGGTCCCTAGCCAGTGCAACAAACACGCAAAACAAGAACAAAGCAAGGAGTAAGAAACAGGCTGAAACAAGAGAAAAAAAAGAGGAGGAATTTTGAAGGCAATCCAGCCAGCCAGCCACCAATTTTTACAAAAATCAAACAGACAATGTCCCTTCCACACTGGTGGGCTCGTCCGTCGTCTCCTCGACCGTGATCTTATCATTCAATGCAGGATTCACCGTTTCACCGAGTTCCATACTGTCGCGTAGAATCTGTCTTGCCCGCTCGTCATCCACCTGCATATCCTCCTTCACCAGTCTCACCGCCAGCTCCGGCACTAGTACTGCCTGCGCATACCCGACCACGCCGGCGGTGTGGATGATATGGTCCTGGGGCGCTAGACGGCGCAGCTTGCGAGCGTATCGTGCCGTGATATGTTCGAGCCTGCGTAAGATGCATTAGTCGAGTCTCGCGCGGGGGAATCAAGGCGTGATAGATAGACACGGGGGGAAATAACACTTACATCTTCGTGGAGCCGCGAGTCCCGTAGTACCCGCACGAGATATTCACCAGTCCCTCGCCGAGCATCTCCAGCCGGAAGTTCTTGGCCTCGCCGGCCTTGAGCTTCGTGTCTAGGATATTCCTGTAGAATGACGAGCTGCCCGGCTCCAGGACTTGGTCCAGGCTCTCTACGTGCGGTCCGAGGCGCGCGTCGAGTCCGTCCCAGTCGATAGTCGGATAGCCCTGCTCCTGCCACTTCCTTTCGGCGGTCGGCTGCTGGTGCGATTCGCAGAATTGTCTCTGTTCGCGCATCCGTTGCTTCGGCTGTGCTTCGAATCGTATGAGGAGCTCACGCGGGACGGGTTCTTTGCACCACGGGCAAAGGGAGGGTGTCGCGCTATCCATCTCATCGTCGTCGCCCGAGGCGAGCAGGGCCTCGTCAAATCGAGAGAGCTCCTCCAGCAGGGTTGACGATGCGGAGCTTAGCGGCGTGCTCGGCGAAGAATCGCTGTCGTCGTCAAGATCCAAAGATATAATATCCCGAGCGGATGATGTGGCGAATGAGGAACTGGAGACCGTATCGCGGGGAAACGGGGGCGGCGCTTTGAACTCGGGTTTCGGGCTGGAGTCAATAATAGCACGTGGCACCTTGAACTCCTCCGCGCCCTGTGGACTACTGCGCGATTTGCTCGCTCCTCCCTTCGACGCCTTCTTCGATCTGTTTTTTCTAACCGGAGACTGCGACGAGGCGGCGGAGACGGGAGACGTCAAACTGGGAGGAGAAACCCTGCCGCCGAAGGATTTCCTGGAGGCATAGCTGACCGTCGGTTTCCTCCGCTTGGAGCTATTCGAGGACCGAAACTGCGACGAAAAGAGCACCTCTTCCCCGTCGCTCGTCGACTCCCCATCATCCGTCATATCAAGTAGCGTCCTCGTCCGCTTCCGGTCGGCCGCCGCCGACGACGCGGAGGAGGAGGGGGCGGGAAGCTGCGACTTCTTCTTTGTCCCAGCGCGCTGCCGCGAAGCCCGCGGCGTCTCCCCGCCCTCTGGCGACTGCCGCGCAAGTTTCTTTTCCTGTAGTGTAGGCCCCGCTCGGCGCGCGTAGCGACTCGGCTTGCCCAGGTCATCGTCCGACAGATCCACCGAGGCTTGGCTCTCGTCTTCGCTGAGGCTGAGCGGTTCGTCGTCCGTTGCGGGCTCCGGTCGCGCGCTCCCCGGTGCTTGGCTTCCCTCGCCTGTGCGGAAACTCGTGAGCAGATGTCCGCCTGATATGGGGTCGTTTCTTGTTAGCCGGTTCGACGCGAAGCTTGGATTGGGCTTCGCCCGTGCGCGGGTCGTGAGGGACATTCTGGGCGAACGGTTCGGCGCGGGGGTGGAGGACTGAGGAGGGAGAGCAGGAGGATTGGTGGATCAATTAGAGGTAGATAGGCACACGAGGAGGTTGCGAGCGGTACGCTGGTGAGTGTTACTGCTCGATCGATCGGATAGTTTGAGACTTCGTAAAACGTCGTGTGCTGGAGCTTTTCTCGTTCTGGTGGTGGTATAAGGAGTGACTCCGTAGTTCGATAAACATAAGACGATTTCCTCGACAGTGGAATGATTGGAGCAGGCTATAGTCAGCTCATATTAGTGCCGGTAAGGCTGTATCTACCCAGTTATTACCGAAAGAAAGCAGTATGTCCAGTAGGGGTGGGCGTGTTGGAGAGGAGAAGCGAGATGAACTGGTTTGAAAGATGCGGTCGAGGAGGGACGCGCGTGGGTGACACGCTATCGGGGGGCCGCTTCTCCGCACGGCGGGCTTGGGACTTTTGTTTCGATAGAGCTGCCGAGAAAAGATCCTCCATTTGGTTTCAAGCACACGACTGAACTAATCATGGTCAACAAGGGTAGATGGAGAATCAGGTCTGGTCTTGTACTAAATTTCCTCAGCTAGTAGGCTAAACTAGGTATGTCTATCCATGCAGGGCTATCCTTGTCGTGCGAGACGCTAGCGTGGCTATCGATAAGAACTCCTAGATCTGACATGAAGACTGATGCACATTGTATGTTAGGTAAGATATGTAATTAGATAGACAGATATATGTTGACGACATAGACCCAGAAATAAATAATGGCGGGCCTATGTTCACAAAACGCAAATGATAATGGCCTCAAGCACGCCGAAGAGGGCCTCTGACCCGGAAGAATGAAATGCAAACAATAAAACACAAAGATTTGGACCGCATGGCTTGCAACAAATCCAGGGACATTAGCACAGTACCGAGTCTAATTTTCTCATTCAGCCATGTGATCCATAGCGGTGGCATGTGGCACGTATGATACCAAGGGAAATTGACCCGTAAGCTCAAGGTAAGATCATAGAAGAGGCAGTTGAGCAAGTCACTGAGTCAGCGCTTGAGCAACGCCAGCATGTACACGAACAGAAATCTCATTCACATTATGTAGCATATTATCATGCTTCGTCATCACTCAAAAGTCATTTGGATCTCACTTTCATCACCGTCTCCGATGTCATGTTCAGCCCAGGCATTGGGCTCCAGAGCCATAGCACCCATAGTACTAGCGCCCAGGGCGGGCATCGTGACTGTAGACCGAAGCTCTGGCCTGGTAGGCTGGGCATCATATGAGTTGGAAGCCCCGAATGAGGAATGAGAACGTGGTAATGGTTCGTGGAAGGAAGTATCGAAGGTCATCTCAACTTCCTCCTCGTGATGTGGAGAGTATGGTGGAGCTTGGCGGGAAGGACTATAACTTGGTTGCTTCTCCGGAAGCGTCTGCGGAGGAGGCGACGTTGGCTCGTAAAACTTCGTCTCTTGTGTTTTTGGCGGCGAGGGAGCAGGGGATGGACTCGCAGGGGCGCTCAGGTCCAATTTCATAGGTGGAAGGGTCGACTCAAGCTGTTTGACTTCGAGATTTTCCGAAGCCAGCTCAGCCCGAATGGCATCAATGTCGAACAAGACTGACCCGGTTCCATTATTGGTGTCAGTAGAGCTTCGGGCTGTCGCATTGTTGCGATCCACATCGTATGTCTCCCACTTCTTCTTTTGAGCAAGTTTGCCACGCTTGAACAGACCAAATCGCTTCTTCTCAGGTTTTTGCTCAGCGTCACGTCGCGCCTCGTCAATCTCACGAATGAGCTCTCTTTGCCGTTCTGCGTGGTTTTCGGGGTCAGGGTCTTCGATCTCTGCGAACTCCTCACTCAGCACCTCCCATCCAACCTCTTTTAGTAACCGAGGGATTGCGGTACGGTAGTCCATGTGACCATTGACAAGCTTCGTGAGGTCGAAGTTCTCCAATCCTGGAATGCCTTCTATAGGAGCAAGGCCTGCTACCTTCATGATACCGCCGCTCGTCGCTCGGAACAGATAGCCCAAAATCCAATCATTCGAAGCGTAACCGTTGACGAACCGACCAGAGACAACACTCCGCGCCTTCAGATATTCATCCCGGTTTGCCACCATCGGTGACCCGAAGAGGTAAACATTCTGGACCAGTCCATAGGCGCCCTTATCTGCAAGTTCCTTCAGGCAAGAGAAGATTACCCTGGCGCCAAGAGAGTATCCCACAAGCGTGACAGGCCGCTTCCCCAGGTTATGCACCATAAGTGAGTCTGCTAGGATTAGACCTGCCGCGTTGGCGCGAGTAAGCGAGACATTCCAAGGGTTATCGATAAGATACGACAGTTTGGTTAGTACAAGAGGTAGTTGCAGAGATGCCATCAAAGCTACTAGAACGGTCTGTCCCAGAACTTGCTGAAGACCTTGCGTCAGAGCCTAGGTGTATGTTAGCGCTGCTGCAGAACAAGCTCATGTTACCATCTCACCTCGGTGGCTAGGATATTAATGGTATCTCCCATACTCCGCAGCATTTCAGGCTCCCACAAAACCGAGTAGAGATCACCCATTATGGGATCAACGGTACTGAAGGGCAGCCGCACGTCATCTACTTTGCCAGTCATCCAACCAGAGACAGTAATAATAAGATTTACTCTCTTGTTGTTGTGCAACGGGCGATACTCGAATGTCTGGACAGCTCCCATTCGCCTTTGAGACGCTCTCAACCCAATTGTACTTCCCGTTAGGGTAGCACCGGAAGCAATCAACGCTGTGCCCCCAACACCACCAAGGAACGCGCTTGTTCCTGTAATGCCAACGGTAGTGAACCCGGCCGCTAAGCCTGCGCCGATGACTGGGGCCAGCAATCCCGCGGAGAGACCGATCACCAGACCGCCACCCACTGTGGCCAAGCCCATGATCATATATTTATGTTTCAGCGCCATTTTGCGTCTCTTTTCCATGTGCTCCGTTTCGTCCCAGTTCTCTTTGTCTGCAGACTCCTGCATCTCGAGAGCATCAATCACGCGCTTTTCAAATCGAGCAATCTGTAGCCACGGTACCTCCATCGATTCGCCCACTCTTTCAAGTAGGGTTCGTGAACGGGCATCATAGGCAGAATCGGCGATAAGAACGAGAAACAGATCGCAAAGCACAGTCCAGCGGAGATCGATATCAATCTTGGCCGAGGTAGGCAATTGTGATGGGGTACGAACCTCCGGAAGATCTTCCCCCTCATGTGTCTCGTAAGGGGGCGGGGATGTTGACCTGGATGATTGGTCAAGTTCTGTTGAGATACTACTCCGGTATTCTTCCCTCAACGGAGGAGACGAAGGCGAGGACAAAGATCTCTTCGGTGTATCAGTTGCCTCAGCAAGAGGGTTCTTAACGCGAGCATTGCTCATGAGTGGTCGGACAAGATCTGCTGGCTGCACGCCGTGTTCTGCCAGCTGCTCAATCATGACTTGCTCCGCTGCGTCTATCTCCATATGAGAGTAGAGCCTGGCCATCATCGTTTGGCCCCATTTGCGCATCGAGTCGATACCGCCTTGTCTCGCCTTGCGGCATCCCTTGATGGAGGGGATTCGGTTCATCTCTAGAGCCATCTGCCACAACGTAAGTCGAGTAACCCCAACGTACGCAATCCTCTGGCTCTCGGTCAAAAGGTCTTTCGTGGCTTGCATCTGGCTGGTAGGGTCACGCAGTTCCTCCTCTACCCCAGCAGAGTTCGCATGGCTGTCTTTGAAGAGGTAGCTTGTGTCTTCATCCATACTGGTCGCAGACTGAGCATCCTCATCAAGCTGCACCCGAGTGTATCCTTTGCCAGCCCCACCCATGCCACTGTAAACAGCTTCATCGCTTTCTACATTCTTTGAACCTTTTGCCACAAGCCGACCATAGTCATCATAAACGTCCATGTCACCTAGCGCAGGCATATCCTTCCAACCGCCATCATCGTCTTCTTCCTCACTCTCTTCCTCCGAATCTATAGTTGTGTTCAAGTGTTGGTGCGACCATTCAGATGCCTCCAAGGACTTCCGTTTCGTCTTGCGTAGATCGGTCGAATGTCTCGTGTCGTCATGCGATGGAGTCTTGGTATACGGCGGGGGCGGCTCCTCGTCCCTAGGTAATTCGCGGTTCTCGGGGGCCACAGGAGGTTCCGTTGGGGCCCTGGTCGAAACTTCCTTCTCCTGCACCACAGGCTTCGGAGAGGGTGGTGTTGCTCCCTCACTTTCATCATTACTAACGACCCGCGACTTTTCCGTTGTCTGCTCATCGGACCCTAGCTTCTCGGCCACGGTAACTTCGGTGTGTGAAAGTCCATCTCCTTCATCGCCATCGCGTCCCTGGCCCTGCTGGGAAACATCATGAAAAGTCTCCTCACTTTCAGAAGATTCCCTCTTCGGACGCACCCGAATCGGCAATCCAAAATCATCAAGCTCCTCCTGCGGCTGCTGGGGTTCCGGGTTGGCTGCTGCGGGTTTACCTGACTCACTACTGAGGGCGGTCGTCTTATCTAGAGTAACTTCCCCCCTTTCGCTGTGAACAGCATTGACATTGACATTCCCGTTCAGCGTTATATCCGTGGTTGCGCTTGGCGAAACAGTGGCGTTGGCAGAGGGCTTCGAGGTGTGCGAATGGTGTGACAGATCTGCAGCGTCGTCGTCGACAGACTGGTCAACAGGACTGGGACTGGAGACTGCGCTCATTCTTCATCTGAGTGCTCAATTTGCGCCCCACACTATTTCGGAAAAGAAAGGGCTGTCCCTTTTCGTTTTATTTCTTTTGTTCGGGAGTCAACGCTTTCTGGTGGATCTATCTTCTAAGTCTCTTTCCCTAATTCCACCGTGCTGCAGATTCCGATGTGGGTTGTCGACTACCCATTCGTGCGATGTTTCCGGATGCGCTCGAACACTTTTGGACAGATTGTTGTTCTCGGTGGATCAGGGAGGAGGAAGAGGTAGCAGGGAGAGTGGTGGTTGGCGACCACGTATCAAATTCGGGGGGGAGATTCCGGAGGCTGATGAAGCAAAAGTAATGAGGCAGGCAGGCAGACAAGTAGGCAAGCAGGCCGCGGAGGTGTCAAGGTTAGTAGGTTCAAGGAACTTGGGATCCCGGGTGGAGCACGCGGAGGGGGGAAGGGAATGAATGGCTGATGATTATTGAACGAGGGGGCAATGGGACGATCAGCCAAGTTTCTTCTGATAGTTTATCGACGGTGGCAGGTAAAAAAGAAGGTAAGGGAGTCCACCCAACATGCAAACGATTCCTCTTTCCCCTTCTCTCCAGTAGGTCAGCACAAACAAGTTTGTTTGGGGTCGAGTTGGAAACAAGCCTGCGACCAGGCCAGGTAGTAATCAGTACAGTAGACTAGTTGAGATGGTGGCCCGCATGGGGAAGAGGGAGAGACGACCACGTCCCGCAAGCGGTAAGTGTGTATTGTGGCCCCGGGACAATGGAGAGCACTGTAGAAAGGAGGAGCATCACGTCACGTCATGGAGTCCGCACTTTGTTGGAGTACCCAGAGGGAAACCTCGCTGAATGCTAAGCACCGCATCTCTTGGAGCAATAACAGATAGACTATAGCGATAGGATCATGATTGACCACGTTGGTTTGGATGTGCATTGGGAGGCTTGAGCATGGATGTAAATCCATTGACTGATAATCCCCGCCCTTACTGTAAGTTTACGCGGCCCCGTTACCGATCCATTACATAATCTGCGTGCCAATTGTACATACTCTCAGATCCAGCCACTGTACGTACAACAACGTGCCTTCGCATCGTCCGATCGAACTTCCTGCTCTGACCTTCTGCAGGGGACCAGAATCTCCAACTATTCTAGAAACCAGCTCGGGATTTTCGTTGCGTGACGGTCGTCGGAATTCTGACACAAAGCTTGGCTATGAGATTACTCAACGACTCTTGGCATCTTGAGCTGCAGCCGGAGAAGTGGCCGATATAAGGACCAGAGCCGGGCAGCTGCAAAGACCCTCAAACAGGCCAGGCACCTCGCTGAAACTTGAATTCGTCATTGATGCAGATGCAAGTGCAAACCAACCAAACAGCTTGCCACCTTGCGCATCAATTCATTTAGTACCATCAGGGTACGCGGAAGCGCGCAGAGTATGCCCCAGGGTGTTGGTGTATTCCATAGGACGCTACGCACGACCCCAATTCCATGGTAGAACGAGATCCAATTCCAGCATATCTATTGGACGATCCATCCCGCGGATAAGAGAGCTATGCATCGCCTTGATCAAGCAGACACAACAAAACAATGACAAGGTCTGAGTGAGTATTGTCATCCACAGGATAGGTGGAACGCAGAAATTATTCGGAGATGGCTGCCTATCGTAGCGGTCAGGGCGGAAATTGATACTCCGTTCTAGGTAAGATTGCTCCGTAGAATGGCCCATGTCTTGATCTCGATATCTGAGGCAGTTGATCCATGCGGACATAAATTCGGTTATGCCGCTTGGCTGGCAGCTACTTGAACCGCCAATAGCAAGCTGTCAAGTGCTCGATCGGCTTGCTGGGGAGAATCAGATGGCTTACGACGATTATCTTGATTTGGGGGTAAATCTTTAGCACGTTACGCTATAACATAGGTCCTGCATGCCAATTGTTGCCTGGTGTCTTCCCACATTGTTAGGTTGCCGAATGAGCGAGTTCATGTTTCAATGGTGAAGGTCAAACTCCACTTAGTCATCATTTGTCCGATGATTCCGTGCTTTAGTTCAGGGTTTGCCTGTTCATTTCTGGGTATTGGAGAAGGGAAAAACTAGGCAAAACGTTGCCGAACCCTCGGTGACTTTCTGGATAGTAATTGTCCCGCTTTCGGATCGTCGGAAGTTCCTTGTCAACCGATGCCCGATGACAAGCTTTTATCATTCGTGCTTTAAAGAGTCAACCGCGAGCTGAGAACTGCTTTCTAGCGGGGTTGCTGATTTCGCTTCGTCTAAACAACTTATGTCTCTTCGAACTTGTACCGCTGGAGGCTCTCATCTCTCTTAGGGCCGGTCTTTCCCTCTGACTTGATACTGACTGCTCTTAGGTTACAAGCTAGGAACCACTAGATAGGGCCCTGTCTGGATTGCGCCTGTACAAACGGAACTTTTATTGAATTTCTATCTATGCTCGAATCTGAGGTAGGCACGGACCCTCAGAAGCCAGGCAAAGTTGGTAAAGCAAATACACTCCCGTCTGGCAACCACTCATCAAGCTCCATACCTGTTTTGGGAGGTGAGGGATTACCCTGCAGACTGCTAACTGATGGGGTCCGCTGCTGCTGCTGCTGTTGCTGCATATCATACACGTATTGAGGAGACAACATGGGGTTGGGTGTCTGGTAGCCTGAAAACTGGCTGGCATTGGACACATTCCGAAAACCGCCTTGATCTGGCGACCAGATTTGATCCACAGGGGCCGGTACTCCATATCCTCCGGCGATAGGATGGAAAGGCGCAATAGGCAAAATATTGTAGCCCATCCCAAGCGGCATATTTTGGTGAGACGGGTCAAACGATGGCTGTTTCTGGCTCGATACATGTGACTGGGACGCCGATGGTCCCGCATTGATTGTTGAGCTCAGACCGACAGCTTTCTGTCTCTGCTGCTGCTGCAAGCGGTCATACCAATTTCGCGCTTTGACGGCAACGACGTAATACCATCGACTCGGGATTTTGTACTTCTGACCTCCGCTAGCCTCTGCGAGTCTCTGAGTCATTGCATCCAGATATTTGTCGACATTGACAGTTTCTGATGTGATGAACTTCCCGAGCGCACCTGCGCTGACCGAGAAGTATATCTTCAAGAGCGACATCATCGCCGTCCCGACCCGGGTATAAATCAGATTCGGGATCTTGCGCAACATCTCAGTGTCACAGCTGAGGAAGAAATCCAGCATTTCATGGGCGGCATTCATCCATTTTATCGTGATGTCTACGCGGACCGCGCTAAGCTGTGTACCGGTCGACTTCACCTTGCCCTCAGGGGAGGGAAGAGTATAAAACTGTTGTTTGATTGCATCTGGGTCACGGTATCCCTCACCGACGGCCAACTCATATATCGCGAGATTGGTGTAATGGTATTCGAAAGTCATGGGCACTGATCACTATGAGTTATCAGGTGTTTCGAAACCAGTGTCTACCAACAACGGTGACTTACCAGTGAGCATGTCAAGCGGGAGTTCCTTGCGCCACGAGAGCATACGATTGTCAAACCACCGCAGAATAGCTTGGAGGCGTGATTCGGTCAGGGGCGCGGTTGAGCTGGTATCGTCAAGGCCGAAGGAGGTCATCGACTCATCAACTATCCGCTGGAGATCGAACCAAGTAGCCATGTGCCGATCGACAGCGTTTGGCGATCGCTCCAAATGCTTGACGCACTCGGCCAACCAATCATTGAAAAGAAGGAGATTCGGTCGGCGCGTTTTCATTGCGATACTGTCTGGGATTAGCATACCTGCTTTCATTTGTGCGGATGCATACCTTACACTGATGTCAGGTGATAGCAGTACAGTATCGTCCTGGCTTGTCCCGCCATCTGCTCATCAAAAGTGGCTCTTTTGCTCGCTCTGCGATCGTTGCTTTTGTCTACACGGCGTTTTGAGGCCAAACCAATTTCCAATGCCATTGTGGCAGCAATATGCGTGTACTGAAAAAATTGCAGCTTCAAAGGCGAATCAGGCGGATGGTAGAAGACGATCATGATCATCAATGCCTGCACCAACTCCAATGATTTGTCTCCGTTGATGAAGAACCGCTCTGCATAGACTCGAATGATCTCCTGGTTCAGGAGGGCTGCCAACTGAGCATCGAGAGAGACACTAGCTGCGGCAATGACGGAAAGAAACAGGACCGGCCTTGAACTGCGAAGTTGGGTGGCAGTTGTATGTGGGGGCAAGACGACTATCGGCGCGAAAGCCGTAAGCTCGGTAACATAGAAGGCGACCAACTCATTCGCATACTCGAGGGATACCAAGCCCCGATCGATAACATCCTCTCTTGGAATTGCATCGTACGGATACGGGTTTGGCGTTGGATTGACGACGGGGGTGTTGACAGGACCACCATCATAGGTATTTGGATATGGGGAAGTTGATGGAAAGCTGGGTGAGAGGTCCATGGGTCGATTTGAATCTGCACCGCTGCTAGGGGCATCTGTGATTGTGGAGATGGCCTCGTTTGGTTCGACGGCCAGGTCGGGTTCCCGGGATTCCTCCCTTTCGCTGGTTGCACTTTCTGCACTGCTTTCATCGGCACGCAGCCTATCCTTGAGAAGCGATCGCATCTGTCGCATCTCCTTCTCCAACTGGGCCACCCGAGAGTCGGTTCGCTTGCGCGGCCGTCGTCTCTGAGGTGCCACAAACACGCAGGTTCTGTTCGCTTTCGCGCATCGTTGGCATTGGTTGGGAGTTGAGGGATCGGGTAAGCAGCGAACTTTCAGGCCGCGACACGATTCACAGGAGCGGTTTAGTTGCGGGGTTGCGGCTGTCTGATGAACGAGATGCGAATCGCCTGGGAGCATATTGGGTGTGGTGGACATCTTTTTGGCCCCCACGTTTCTCTTATCGCGCTGCAGGTATCTAGATCGCACGCGATCGACCGTAGAAGCAGGGGTACAGGAAGGCGCGAGCCCTAGAGCGATACTTCGTCAATCTCGTAGCAAACAGTCAATGTGGACCTCATGCTCTTCAACCTCATGTCAGGTAGATCGGTTTGTTACGTTAGACACGAGTATGGAGGATCGGGGTCAACGTCTCCATGCCGGTGCCGTAAGCCAGATCGAGGGGAATGGGATCAAAAGACACCTAGAGGGAGTCAGTTGCAAAGCCGAGGCTGGACTTCTGCAACAAAGTGATGCCAATCAGACAATCGCTGGCAGTTAATGCCTACCTGGAGTGCACGTTCATGGAAAAGATCCAATTGGATGCCTGATGATAAGGACTGCTGCACAAACCGCCATATACCCCGTACTGGAGAGATTAAGGTCTTTCCAGGGTCGATAGTGCAGCTGAAGAGTGCAGCTGGGACAGTGGGACTCGAATTCAAGCCTCAGTCATGTGAGGTTCCAGCCACAGGGGGAGTGGAGGGGGTGGAGGAAATCCCCTGTCCTTTCTTGATCGAACCATGAAGGCTGATAACCGGTGTCTTTCCTCAGAGGGGACTTGGCGAATCCTCGGTCCTGGTTAGTGCAGTCCCTAGTGTCGAGCTGTCTGTTTGGGTGACTGGAAAGCGGAAGTGGAGAGACGAGATCAACTAGACTAGATCCAGAAGCACCCGGAGAGCGGGCGTGGACTGTACTGTACATTATACACTTTTAGCTCTAGACCGAGGGTTGATGAGACTGTTGTTCTGAATGAGGATAGAGAAAGCAAATGGACATGTTACCCGAGTTTCAAGCTTGGTGCAAGCATTGGGCTGTGCCATCGAGATTGTAGCAGAAGGCCAAAAGTAGGGAAGAAAAGAACAACAGGTTGTTGAAACTTGAAAGCAATATCGAAAACCCCTCCAAGAATCAAACAGTAGGTAGAGACAGAAAGCGGAACTCTCATTGGAGGGAGCTAAGAATATAATCCAACTATAAATTGATAGAATGTCAAACTTGACGAATCAGGGGTTGTTGTTTCCCGTGCTACGAAATTCGGACCCTCAGAAAAGGTCCAGGCAATCAATCCGCCGACTCTGGTCGTTCGCCGCGCCTCCCTCAGGCAGAAAGTCTCAGAAGAGTCATCAGAAACTCAGAAGGGACTTCAACAGCCAAACCACTGTATCTTCACAGTTCACAAGTATCTACAGGAGTGGCTAGTCGATGTATACCTTTTTCTACATTTCTCTGCAGAGCGGAAGTCCTTCCACGGAACTAGTCTATGTCTAGCTGCATTGTTCACAGCATGAATTATTCTGAATTGTCCCATAGGCCGGCACAATCCAGAGAAAGAAATAACTGGAAAACTTGTGCGAGCGCAATCCAAACATTATGCATCGCATTTGGGATATCGATGAGGTTATGTAACTATCCCCGCAATCGATGAATATCTTATTCGAAAAGGATATCCTACTTCGTACTCGTACTCTGTTGAGGTGAGCGTCATTGAGACCGAACTGCAACTGAACTCAAAAATGTATCGGTGTATGACGACTGCCAGTGCTGTATGAACCCATGCATGTCCGGCGCGAGGCGGTATTCATGTACCATGTATCGAACAACGCCAAGGGCGACGCTTTGATAACGAGTCAGCGGTACGCTCAATACCTGGCAGATTTGATGGCTGTCATGGGTACTATACAAGCATTCGGGGGCTTGCCAAGAGATCCCCGGGCATGCGATAATTTCCCAAACTGCCAAAGTACGGACTAGGGAGGGATGACTTCTACCTGATACTCCATACACAAAGCTTACGCGAATGGGGATAATTTAATGTCGCAGGAATGGGAATGATACCTGGCCTTTGCGAAGGAGCGTCAGGCAGTGCGTGCTCATGCGAGGGGAAGGTGCTAGGCAGGATCGAAGGAACACAAAGCTGCAGTCATCTGGCTCTAGCACCTGAACTAATTTCCTAGCAGTCTCTTCAATTGATGCTCTTTTAACATGTCGAGAGTACGACTGAATTGTCCATGAACAACATTGAAGAGGTCTAAGCACGTCCGAACGGGGATCTCGTCTGCAAAAAGCCCTACCATGCCCATCAGTCCGAGCCTCAAATCCACCGCAAGCATGGCGAAAATGTTGCTGAAGGACTTCGGAAGTTGGGAAAGCAGACGACAAGGTTCCCCCCTCGTCATGTGGGGAAATCCCCCACTTGGAGCCCGGAAAGATTTTTGCTTGTCGATACCTGCACCAGCAGCGTGGAGATCCATCAATCAAGCCCTGACTTCTGTCAAATACGCTGCCAACGAGGCTGAAATCCCGAGCAGTGACCCCTATCTCCCATCCCGTGTTTGTTCTCAACAGCAGAAGGACAGTTGTCAGGCGGGAAGGGGGAAGGGAAACGGGGATAAAGTCGTGGTTGAAAGATGAAGAGATTGAGTGAGCGGAAAAACAGGGCTTAGACTATGACGCGGCCCCAATTTTCTGGATTGAGGTACCGAGACCGAGTCCCCCAGCCGCTATCGAAAAAGGGCCAAAGGAATGGCTAGGCGGGTGTTGCTGGTTGCCATGCTATTGGTGAGTAGAACAGCCTGCTGACGCCATGGTTCCTCCAGCACAGGCGTCGTACGTAGCACGATGATATGGTACCATCTAGAGGTGCAGATACCCCCGAGTCTGTAGTTATCTTGCGTCTACTGTATGTGCCTTATGCCTGAGGAGTAATGTGTGACAATGGAGGAATTGAGTTGTTATTGTTATGATTCATGTTGCTCTTGCTGTTGAATGCCCTCGGAGCAAGGAATGGGAAGAAGATAACTGCGAAAGTAAAAGTGAGCCGGATCGGCACGGTAATTCCATCCACCATCGCCAAGGCTTGCAAGGCTGTCTGTCCGTCCTGTTGCGTCTGTTGCCCATTGCCGCCGCCCGGTTCTTGCCCTGCCACCATTGTTATCGGCGGACGACGGTACAGTACTAAGTACGAGTAAGTTGGTAACTGCGCACGCGACCCCTCGTCCTTTAAGTTCTCTTACGGTCTTCCTATTCTTGTACGCAGTTTCCCTGCCGATCCCGGGCATTATTGTGGATCGTGTTCATTCTCTGTCCCCGACCTTGTATTATTATTATTCTTATTGCGATCCTTGCCCTTTCGTCGTCTTTTCTTTTTCCCTTCTATAGTCTTTCTTCGACCATATTCCTAACCTCCTCCTGAGATATCACCAATCCGAACTGCATTCCCCAGTCTAGCCTTGTCATCCTCCTGAAGGTTTCCATTTTCCGGTCGCCTCTTATCGCCGCGCTCATCCCTGGAAGTGACATCGGCACTGTGATCCCGCCCACTCCGTATCATCACCACAGCCTCCCAAATCCCCCGGCCTTATCTCCGAATTTTGTGCAACATAGAACCAGAGCATGCGGTCGCCTCAGTTGAATTGAGACTGCGCGAACGAGATATACATATATTCGTACATACATATATAATTGTCATCGCAATGTGGTTTCCAACAGCCTGGTTGCTCATCGCTCTTTATGGGTTATCACTGGCTGCCGTGGGGTCGTCCGCCGTCGATGTTGATTTCATGAGCGTGAGGCCTACTGTGGCCAAAGAATACTCTGGCAAAGGAGGAGAACCAGGGCCAAAATACTTCAGTAAGTTTTGATTCCGTTATCTTCAATCGCGCCCACACGCGGGGTACCCGGGTAAACAATTGAAGCGCATGCTGACCCACAACAGAGGAATCCGAGTAGGTCACTATCTTGGTTAAAATCTTGTGGGAGACTGTAACCTTTGAACTGACATGTATCCTGGCTAGCTTTCATTATCATTATGATGGCCGGTAGGTGTTTGGCAATCAACCCATAGTACTAGGCATATGTTGACTTGGTTGCGTACAGCTTTGCCGATCAGGAGCTCTCTGACGACGAAACTATCCCACACCTGTCGGAACTCATCCGAACCTATCTGTCAACAATGGCAGACCTCGGTGCGGAGACATGGATCATGCACGGAACCCTTCTGGCGTGGTGGTGGAATCAGAAGGTTGTGCCGCTTACTCTTGGAACATGCGTTGTGCCTCCTGCTGACGGCTGATTAGATCTTTCCTTGGGACAATGACCTCGACGTTCAAATTTCGGAGCCGACAATTCACTTTCTGGCCGATTATTACAATATGACCGAACATCATTTCGAGATTCCTGGGGTCGAGGGCGGAAGGACTTACTTGCTCGAGATCAATCCTAATTACGTCATTCGGTCTACCGACGACAAGCTGAATGTCATTGATGCGCGTTGGGTTGACACCTCCTCTGGATTATTTATCGACATCACAGCCGTGCGCAAAGATGACGAACGACGCGAACAGGGTGACCCTGGCGCTTTGATGTGCAAGGATGGTCATCGCTTTGATGTGAATGGCGCGCATACCACCGGCACAGTATAAAGGCTAATCGTTTTACAGGAGACCGAAATCTTCCCTTTGCGGAACAGTTACTTTGAGGGTGTTCCTGTCAAGATTCCGTTCGAGTATGTCCGACTCCTCAAGAAGGAATACGGTTCGAAGTCTATGACGGCTACCACATTTCAAGGGTAAGGTGTTAATCCTTGGCCAGATGGTCACACATGCTAATATGGATGTTTAGGCACCACTTCAATGATGTTACAGAAGTATGGGATAAACAAAGGAAGCGTCAGTTCTGGCGCCGCCAGCCAGTCGACGTACCTGTTCGGACCACGCCTCTTGGGCCTCTGTTTCGATGATACGCGACCATTTCCACCAACATCTAGGGCCTAGCGAGCACATCGGCGCCTGTCTATGACACTAATGATTTGATTGGGTTCAAAATCTTTCTATATAGTAGTCACTTGTTTGCATATATATGGCGTTGGCCTCCGGAGCGCATCACCACCTATTCGCAAGTTGGCTACATTCGGCGTTTGGGTCTTTCATCGTTATTCGGCTTTCTTGTCGTCGGCCTTTTCTTCTTGTCATGACTATTCATCTGTTAGATATTTTTGGGACCAGGGTCTATCACTTCTCGGACCAGTGAGCATTCGAGTCTCTCGAACAGTTCTTGTGAATACTATATTCATTACACAACTCAACGTTTCCTGAGATAACAGCGCATATGGATGTTGGCTCAAAGGCTCGCGAACATATCACGAGGCAAGCAGCCAGACTGCATTGAGTTGTGCCTAGTTCCTGGCTGGCACTAAGTCTAAGTCCGCGCGGGTCATCGCAAAGATTGCCTGTTTGAGATATGTCACTAACGCAACAGTATACCGGTGAAACCTCCACGTCAGCCACGCCAGGGGCTGTTTGACATATCTAGTCTTTGCCAAGCCTCCACATTGTGTTGGTAGGTACTAGGGAGGCTTCGCAGGAAGAGCAAGTTATGTTCTTTTAGAATAATTCCAGAAACACATGTCAGAACCAGTGACTCAATCAATACGAGCCATCCCCTGCTTTCACGTGACTTTGAGACTTGATTACGTTAGAAGCTGCTACCCTGACCAATGAAGCTTGGTCGAGACCTTTTCCGACCCCCCCACCTATGAGTCGATGACTGAGGCTGGCAGTATTAGCCTGGTCAGTAACTAACGATCTTAATCAGATCCAATTCACCACCTCCTTTCATCTCATCTACTTCTTTTTTGTTGTCTCAGCGCCCACTCTTTTCGGACTGCCACTGTCATTATTGACGATGTGGCATGCTAGCGACTCTGTTACATTGATAATCCCGTCTGCACCGTCATGTCCTTCCATAGTCCACCGCTCCCAGCACAACAACGTTCGGCTTTATCCACTGTGACCTCGCCAGCCTTATCTGCGCTTCCCTCCCGAAGAGACTCGGATAGTATTGTTCAGGGCCAGGTTGCGACCGAAGACCATCACACCGATCCCCATTCCTCGCATGAGCTACATAGCTTACGCAGCTGTGTTACCTGTCGCCGGAGGAAAGTGCGCTGCAACAAGCGATCTCCGTGCTCGAATTGCGTCAAGGCGGGTATCGAGTGCATCTTCCCCCCACCTGGAAGGGCGCCCCGCAAATCGAAGCGGCCTCAAGACGCAGAGCTTCTGTCTCGACTCAGGCGCTTGGAGGGCGTTATCGAGCATCTGAATGAAAAACGAACAGCGTCGGTATCGGATACGCCTTCCCCGCGTCAACCACGCAGCGAGAATGTGAGCGCACAAGGCCCGCCAGCGCCTCACGTAGGCGATGGAGATGGGGATGGGTGTCCGCTCATGCTAAATGCGGCTAATGTGGACCCCCTGAGGCCTATGGCATCGCGAAACATAGAGCATGAATTTGGTCGACTGGTCATTGATGAAGGCCGAAGTCGCTATGTGAGCAACCGTTTCTGGGCTAGTCTTGGTGATGAGGTGAGTCGCTTCTTTGCTTACGTCCGCTACTATTGGCATGCATTTTTGTATTGACTGTGCGATCAAGATTGAGGAGCTGCAGGATATCCTTGATCCATCATCATCCGAGGATGAAGACTATCCCTCTCCGGGGTCATCGTCAACCAATTCCGCTAATCATGACGGATTCATTTTCGGTTTTTACTCGCTCTCGCACTCACTCCGCGATTTCCTTCCACCGCCGCCGAAGGTCTCAGTGCTCTGGAATATTTACCACGAGAATGTGGCCCCTATGGTCCCCATCGTTCATAAACCCACCGCCAAGCAGCTCTTTACTACCGCGGCCCATGACCCGAGCAGCTTGGACAAGAATCAGGAAGCACTTTTCCTATCAATGTGCTTGGTAGCAGTCATCAGTTTGTCTCATGACCAATGTATCGTCCAGCTAGAAGTGGACCGTGATGCTGCTGTGAAACGCTATCGTTTTGCGGTCGAGCAAGCTTTAGCGAAGGCCAATTTCTTGAACACACAGAACCTGATGCTATTGCAAGCTACTGTTATTTTCCTCATTGGAATTCGTCGCGAGGACGATACCAAGTTTGTGTGGTCCATGACAGCTCTCGTCCTCCGCCTCGCGCAAGGGCTTGGTCTTCATCGGGACGGAACGAAGTTCGGATTGAAACCTTTCGATACAGAGATGCGTCGGAGACTGTGGTGGCATATTTGTTTGCTAGACATTCGTTCATCTGAAGACCATGGCACGGATTCGCAGATCCACGAACGAATATATGATACTCGGCTTCCGTTGAACGTGAATGACGATGACATTACACCAGATATGCCAGAGCCTCCCCCAGAGAGAATCGGTTTTACTGAGATGACCTTCTGTCTCATCCGCTGCGACATTACTGTAGCTCTTCGACGGGTGAGCTATGCCTGCCCGAATGGTCATTTCACTTCTGGCACCCGAGTAATGTCTCCGGATAACTGTGGAAATCTGATCAAAGCCATCAATGCCCGCATCGAGGAACGATACATCAAGCATTGCGACATGAATGTGCCCATACAATGGGTTTGCGCTACGGTCGCTAGACTCATTCTCACCAAATTGTGGCTTGTCATTCACCATCCTATGACCCGGTCTGACCGTGACGCCGCTCTGTCCAATGCAAATCGAGAGAGCTTGTTCGCAACATCTGTTGAGGTCGCTGAATTTGCGCGTCTACTAGGTGCCGATAAGAACACATTCAAATGGAGCTGGCTTTTTGCCACGAACATGCAATGGCATGCCATCGCATTTGTCTTGTCGGAGCTTTGCGTGCGCCCGTTGAGCCCGCTGACAAACCGTGCTTGGGAGGCTGTGAGTAATCTCTACCGAGATTGGATACGCAACAGCAAGCAACGGAAGGGAATGCTCTGGCGACCACTGTCGAGGCTGATGAAGCGCGCGGCAGCTCATAGAGCAAAGCAGGAAGAGATGCGGGCACAAATGGGCCTCAATGCAGGCTCTTTCCAGGATGTGCCATTCACCAGTGGCACTGGACCTTCACTTCTTCAGCTTCCTCCTATATTACCCCAGCCCCTCGCACAGCGAGATCTAGAGATATCATCTGTGATGCCACAACAGGGTACATTGCCCCAGACAAGCGGGTTAGAAATCGATCTTCGGAAGGGGCCGATGGATGCAATCATTGACCTGTTTCCGGGCGTTGACTGGCTGAACCCTCAAACGGCAGCAATGGAGCAGCCAGTTATGACTACCGGGGACGTCTCCATGAATTCATGTGTTGCACCGACGGCCACGCCGAGCCAGACCCAGCCGGATTCACAGCTCAATTGGGAAGAGTGGGACCGAGTCATGCATGACTTTCAGATGGATTTGCAGGAAGCTAACACGGAGAATCCGTTTGCAAACATCTCCGACTGGCTTGCCTGATGTGCTTTTGCGGTATCATGGACACAATATGCACTTACCTTGTTGTATAACCTTTCTATTCCTGCCGTGACCCTAGAGGTCTTTCGCCCTTCGCTCGAGCAGGCTCAGTGTTGCGGTATAATTGGCGACGCTTTCAGAACTTTCTTATGAACTTCCCCTCTCTTCACGATCAAGAAATACCCATCTCCAATCCCTATCGCGATGAATTATGACTTGACTGCAATGACTGTATGTATGATAAGCCGGCTGAAAGCAATCAAGCTGTCTTGATGAGATCGCGTGGGATATGCCTGCAACTTTGTCTGTCAAACCTATGCCATGTATCATAATCAGAACATTATAATCCCCACAGAAACTCTAAAAAGTCGGCGAGACAAAGGCATCTGATTCTATCGACCCAGCAAATAGGCAATTAGAGCACAAGCTGATAACAATGCCGATCACGTGAGACCGCGTAACGGACAGCTTGCGTAATTAACCCCGGGGTAAACCAACGACTCCGTCGACAATCCAGAAGCTCTCTCACTCTTTCCCTTTATCCACGTCACGTCTTTTACGCCAATTGACATCCAATCGAGAGAGAAAGCCAGTCTGTCAGAGAGAGCGAAGAAAAGAAAAAAAAAAAAAAAGACAAATCAATCATGCCTTCCAAACGCAACGCCGCTACCTCGACCGCAGGCCCCGTCCCCGCGCCCTCACCACCCACTATACCCTCATCTTCAGCATCACCGTCCAACACCACTATCACCACTCCTTCCGCCTCCCTCTCCTCCGGCCCCAAGACCCTCACCACCAACTCTTCCGTTCTCGACATCGCCCAGACCGTGTGGCAGCAATACCTCGCCACGACGCCCCAGCGCACGCTTCTCCTGGATGCATTCATGGGCTTTCTGGTCCTTGTCGGCGGCGTGCAATTCCTCTACTGTGTTCTGGCGGGCAATTACGTGAGTCCCCTTTCCCCTTCGCGGTGATAACCTCTTCCTGTAACTCGATTCCTACGGTGTTCAATTGGGAATTCACCTCGGTGTCTCCCACTACAACCTCTTGATTTCCCTTCGTTCCAATGCTCTATACGCATCCATCACATAAATCAATGAGGCTAACCCCTGTTCTCCTTCGGGAATAATATAGCCATTCAACGCCTTCCTGAGCGGCTTCTCAGCTGCTGTGGGCCAGTTCGTGCTGACGGCTAGCTTGCGCATGCAGACTTCTTCGGCTTCCGGGTCGGAGGTCGCCTCGTCGGCTGGCGGGAAGACGGGGAAGGGGAAGGGTGCTGCTGCGGCTGCTGCGACTTCTGGGAAGGAGACGGGGAGTGGGATCTCGCATGAGAGGTGAGTTGTCTCTTTTCTGTTTACGTGGTTTGTTTAGTGGTGGTGCGGGGATTCGCTTTTGGATTTTGATTTGGATATTCGGATAACTGACTGGTTTTGTTTGTGCTGGGGTCTAGGGCGTTCGCGGATTATATCTTCGGGAGTCTGATTTTGCATTTCTTCTGTATTAACTTTATTAACTGAGGGGGATACTCTGGGCTGGGCTGGATTGTGTGGTATGGTGGTGGTGGCGGAGGTGAGTCGTGGTCTCTGGGGGCGGATTGAGGAGTTGGCGGACCGGAGTGGGACATAGGCCTGTCGTTTCAGGGGCTGGGGCTGGCTGTCTTCGGTGGTGGTTTGGACGGAGGTTCATGTCCCTGGTGGATTGATGCTCTATGCCGTTTGGTGGCCTTAACTGGTCTGGTCTGCTCCTGGTTCGCGAGGCTCTTGTAGGACTACCGGGAACGAAAGCATGGGGTGCCGATTATATTTGTTATACTTCCAGCTTTGAGGCATCGAATATCAAAATCATTTCATGACAGCTAGTCTATGACCTGTCGTGTAGGCGGCATTCAATCATACCATGTAAGAGCCTGCCTGGCGACGTTTGAACCGGCTTCGTGGACTATATTGCCAAACAAGCTCCATGCTTTATAAATGTTTGCATAAAATCGGGGTATACCTCTATAATGTACTGTACATACATACATATAATCAAAACGCCCTTCCAGGCCTCCTTTTCACCTGTGGCTTCTTCACCACACTTCCTCCACCACTACCACCACCTCCTCCTCCGGCCCCGTTACGTGCAGAGCTGGAGGCAGTCACGCCTCCAACCCGACGAGCTGTCGCAGCCGGCCGGCGGACCACGGAGCTGCCCACCTCGATCTCCTGCCTCCGTCGCGACGGATCATTGCGCTCCTGTTCCCGTTGCTTTTCCGCGGCGGCCCGTTCCCGGTCCGCGGCCATCTGCGTTTCGATCTCCATGCGCCGGTTAAATTCCTGCTCGGTGACGCGGCGCTCCCGCTGGGAATAGCCCTTTTCTTTGACGGAGTAGAAGACGCCTCCGAGTTCGGCGAGCCACTGCATAGGATTTTGAGTTAGTTTTCTGACGATGTTGGTTACGGGGAAAATGTGGATGAAGAATGTGACTTACGTGTGGGTCGACGGCCGTCACGGTGGACATGTACTCCTTGCTGGTCAGGATCAATTCATGGTACACGACGTACTCGGGTACATAGCCCAGCCCGTACAGTGCACTCGTCGGGTGCAGCTGCATGCTCACGCTGGTCCTAAGATTCAGGAACTCGCCGATGCCCTTGACGCGCGCGGCCTGGTGGTAAAAGCCGGAGCAGATGCACTTGCGGATGACGTCCCAGTCGGTTCCGCAGCTGACGAGCGGCATCTTCTGCACCGTCATGATGTCGTGCAGCTGGTCGCGGACCTCGCGGGCGCGCCGGAGGGCCTTGGCGTGCAGGAAATGGCGCGTACACCAGCCGTCCGAGTAGCCGTTGGCTTTCCACTGGGTGTAAACGTGGAGAAGCGTGAGGTGGTCGGACTCCGGGACGAAGAATTTCTCGCGCGCGGCGTCGGATTCCTCCTGACGCTCTTTGGGGCGGTAGAATACGCTGGGCACGGAGAGCATGGAGACGATGCTGAGCATCTCCTCGCTGCAGCCGTAGTCCTCGGAGGCTTTGATCAGCAGTTTGGCGAGGGGAGGGTCCATGGGGAATGGCGTCATCCGACGACCGAGATGAGTCAGGTCACCCAGGTTGTCTAGGGCTCCGAGGGACCAGAGCTCGAAGAGCGATGTGGTGATGGTTTCTTGAGGGGGTGGGTCCATGAAGTCGAAATCGAGAAGATCCTTGACGCCAAGGGACTTGAGAAGCAGGACGGTGTTGGAAAGACTGGTGCGCTGGATTTCTGGGATTGTCTGTAGATAGAGCTCGTTCTTGTAGGCGACCTCCGTGTATAATCGATATGCTTTGCCAGGCCCTGTCCGTCCTGCACGTCCCGAGCGCTGGTTGGCGTTGGCCTGGGAAATTGGTGTGATCTGGAGAGTATCCATACCCATCCGAGGGTTGTATACTTTCAACTTCGAATAACCTGAATCCACCACGAACATGATTCCATCCACCGTCAAACTAGTTTCAGCGATGTTGGTGGCAACAATCACCTTGCGTACGCCGTTCTCGGCCCGCTCGAAGATCTTTGCCTGCTGCTCCGCGGGCATCTGACTGTATATGGGCAGGATGCTGAGCTTGGGTGGGTCGTTCAGTAACTTTAGCCGTTCGTCCACTAAGTCGCACGTAGCCTCAATATCTTCCTGACCCGTCATGAAAACAAGGATGTCACCCGGTCCCTGCGACACGTGAATGGCCAAGACCTGCTTGACCGCACTATCAACGTAGTCTTCACACGGGGTACGCGAAAAGTGGACGTCAACAGGGAATGTCCGTCCAGGTATGATGAATTCAGGAGCGCCGCCGTAGAACCGAGAAAATCGGTCGGCGTTCATGGTAGCCGAGGTGACAATCAATTTGAGATCCCTGCGCCGAGCCAGCACCTTTTTCAGGAGCCCCATGAGGACATCGGTGTTCAGCGCTCTTTCGTGCGCCTCGTCCATGATAATGCAGGAGTATTTGTCGAGATCCTGCTGGACCAAGGATTCTCGTAGTAAAACGCCATCGGTCATATATTTGATGACTGTCTTGTTGCTCGTGCAGTCCTCAAATCGAATCGCGTATCCAACTTCATCACCCAAGTCCACCTCCATCTCCTCGCTTACTCGTTTGGCAACACTCATAGCAGCCACTCGACGAGGCTGCGTACACCCGATCATTCCGAACTTGGAATAACCGTCTTCGTGCAGGAATTGCGTCAGCTGGGTTGTTTTACCAGACCCGGTTTCACCAACCACAACCACTACCTGATTATCGCGGATCACCCGCAGCAAATCCTCTCGCACAGCGAACGCAGGCAGGAATTCTCTTTGCTCACGGAGCGTTTTGCTCTTGCTAAACGAACTTTGACCTCCTTCGTCCTTCTTCAGATGCTTAGCAAACTTGTTCCCGCTCTTGTAGGCCTCCTCCACGGGCACAGCGACTGCACTATCACCCTCGTCCTCCTTGACACCCATCAGGTTCCCTAGCGCTGTGCCCGCCATCGTCGTCGCCTCCTGCGCTTGTTTCTGCCGTTCCCGCTGCTGGCGTCTTTCGCGTACAACCTTGCTTCCCTTGCGACTGAAGACGGCCATATCGCTCTGCGGATCCCGGACAGCGGAGATGGGCTCCAGCTGTTTGGTGAAGATCGTGCGGCCATCGAGGAAAGGTGGACGGAGGTCGTGGACTAGCAGGTGAACTCGAGTTCCTTCTTCGTCTTCGGGCATGAAGTCGCCATCGAAGTCTCGTCTCTGAGCGACACCGGACGTGAGCATCCGGTTGGTTTCCCAGTTGTCAATGTCCTTGCGCTTCGCGTCGCGCAACGGACCCGGCCGGTTGGAGCTTTTCAGCCTCTTGGCTGGAGGCATGTCGTCTGGTGCCATTTGAATCGTCAATGAGTAGCTTCTCAGGGAGCAAGCCAGTAAGTGATGCAAGATAACAAGTTAGTGAGACTCTGCGAGGAAGGGCCACAGCTGGTTGCTTGAGCCCTCCTGGCGATAAGTTGGAATAGGTTCGGAGGCGGAATCAATCGATTATCGGGCGATATCACCATGCAAACCCTGCAAACAGGGTAGCCAGGCACGTGATCGTCATACACATCAGCTTAATGGCACAGTGTTGGCGACTGCTTTAGGAATCAGCAATATCAGTCTCAGTGAGGACTCTTGTACAGTAGACTGCATTCGAATAATGACTCCCCTTGGTTTAAGGTAGCACGTGGCAGTGCGGTGGGTGGATCCGGACTCAGCGTTGGCTTGTTTCTCTCTCGCCGGGTCCGCCGCCGATATCAACCAACGCCCCGCATCGCAACTCCAGCTTTGCAACTACGCTGCGTTCATCGAATACCGACAAAATGGCCAGTCAAGCGCAGATCAGCCCGAAAAAGCAGCAGGGTATGCCTCGATAAGCTCTTCTTCCAGTCATGAAAAACGAAGTCCAAGCCTCCGTGCTGACCCTTCGCAGAGCTCCAGCTCCAGTACTCAAATTACAAGAACACCCTGCAACAATTGGCGCAGAAGATCGGCGACATTGAGCAGGAGGCAGAGGAGCACAAGTAACCCTTCCTTTCCCCGTACTTGGTCCGTTATTTTGAGCATCGGCCACTGACGTCAAAACTCTCGCTTTAGACTTGTTATCGAGACCCTCGAGCCTCTTCCCAAGGATAGAAAATGTTTCCGCATGGTCAACGGAGTTCTGGTTGAGCGGACGGTCGAAGATGTTCTGCCCTCCCTTAAGACAAACTCCGATGGGCTCAAACAGGTTTTGGATGAGCTCCTGAAGCAATACAAGTCCAAGCAGTCAGATCTTGATAACTGGAAGGTCCGTCACTTGCCATCACTACCATGAGAAAACCCTCGCTCTGACCTAGACTGCCCCCTTAACAGAAGAAGAACAACATTCAAGTCGTACAACCATAGGATACCATAAATTGGCAATTACCACGGTTCATTAATTACCCTTTCACACTTTCCTTGGTGCTATCTTCGGAGGATTCAACCAGAGAGCAGAGCAGGAGCGGCGTTACTTGGAGTCCAAAAAACCTCATTACAGAGCCTCAGTTTGTTACCAACTTGACAATACCATGGCCTGAACCATCGTGTCTCATAGCATCTGCCAGGGCAGTATACTGCCGGGTTCCCTCGCTCCAGACAAGGACATTGTGGCAGGTAAACATAAACTACTGCTATGTCGCAGGACGGTCGAGGCCTTGGACGCACTCATGCCTGATCGCTAGGCCTAGCTCGTGGGAGAATTTCACACCAGGCCATCAAGTTGGAGCCTATTGTGCTGACTTCAAGGCTTTGGCTGTGCTTGGCAGCAAATAGTGTACAATACAGCTTCCGTGCCTTTTCATCTTGACTTGATTGAGGACGTTGTCCTTTCAGTGTACATCTATGTCCGCCAATATGTTCTTTCACCCGCTTCATCGACAACACGAAAATGTCGGTATTTACTGATCAATTCCCGAGAATGCTTATGCCCCTAAGACATGGTGTGGCTCGGGTGAGTTGGCGAGTTGGCCATGTGGAACAAGGCGTCTGAAGTAAGCATCTGTTGTACTCGTCTGCAGTTGGCCGGATCGAGGCCGGATCACGACGGCTGCACGAATGTACAAATGCTCCTGAGTTCATCTGTTTAGAAAGACTTCTCTGGGAATTTCTTACTGGCTGCTTCATATCAGCCTTGGAGTAGATCTGGGACTATCCCAATGCATGTGCGTGTGACGTTCAATGATTAGCGAGCTCTCGGCCAACTTTGTTCGAGAGTCGAAATTCGAGACTGAATCGCGAATCCTTGCCCTTGGGAGCGAGCAGCTTGGGTAGAAGCCACATAGATCATATGTTGTAGATAGCGGCAAGACGGGTGGATGCCCTCATCCACCCCTCCGTAGATTGGGCTGCAGAGTGGAGCCTCTGTGACTTTTGTGATCGGTACCTTTTCAACAGTAAAACAGAAGCAGGGGGCTTGATCTTAAGCAGGGCTTGGCAAATGTGATGGGACGGAGTGATGCATAACAGTACGTGCTTCCCATCGACGGTGCGTCAGATTGTCAAGGAATGGTGTTGATGCCTGACGCCATACACGGCCCGTCAGTCTTCATAGGGCACATAATGACATAAGAGACTGATACACTTTGGCTAACTAACACGAATTCTGAAACAAAGGGTTTGCGAGGGAGTCTGATGGCCCCTTGCTGAGGAAGATTTGGCAGGCCCACTCCTAAGTGAGGTTGATTGGAGTATTTGGAGTATCAGTGTTGGGAGTATGTATAGAGATAAGTATTCGACGAGCATTCCCGCACGTGCAAAAGCCGTGAGATCAAGCCCTAAAAAAGTCTTGAAGACTCTACCAGTGCCAGTATCTAATGTAGGGAGGACATGTAAGAGTAATAACCTTTTTGTGGGTACAATTGACATGTTCTGATGGTATGTCTTGGAGATCGAACGAAGATAAAGCGGATGGCCAAGAGATCCGGGGACGATGACGAATATCACGTGCATTACCGTACCGATACATCTCCCTCCTCCGCTGTCTGCAGTGTTATGCGGGCTCTAGTCCAGAACAGAAGATGATATGACGATACGGCGTCCGAGAATTGTCATGGAAGTCCTAAGGCCATCGACGAGCGTTGGTTGTTCTTTCCCACCGCGGCTCATCGACACTCGACTTCCTTCTCCTCACTCTCTCAATCTCGCTCTCTCTCTCTCTGTCTCTCTCTCTCTTCCTTCTCATCCTCTCGCTCGATCTGGGACACTGAGCGCAGCCAAGCCAGACATCGCTTTCTATTCCACCTCAACTTTTCGGTTAATTGTCATCTGTTGAACCCTCTGTGGGAGCAGCATCTGTCCATTGCATACCGCGTCGTAATCTCATTGGCGCTTGGGGATATTCATCGCGACAGCCAGGGACTTCTGGTTCGCCAATTGAGAGCTGCGCGCATCGCGGCCGTCTCCAGTCAGACCTCCCCAACCCCCCTGGTACATGTCATTGACTAGCCGGTAAGCCAATACCTACTACATGCCCCCTCCCATCCTCAACGCCCTCCTTTCTTGCATTTCAGTCCAATCGCTGTCGCGCTTTTGCTCGCTTTTCCTGTTAGTATCTTGTCGCCCAGCTGCGCAACGTGCCACTGCCACTCCCCAATTCTGTCTGACCCACGGTTACTTCCGTGTTGTATCACCCGCGTCACATTCCGCCCTTTCGACCTTCTCAGATCTCTCCCGCGTCCGTGAATATGCGTGCCGCAAGACACTGGAGTTTCGCTGACGTTACTGCTTTTTCCAGTTTGACTATTCTAAACACCATTCAGACAGCATTATTTTTGGAAGTCCCAAAGCGGACCTTCTCCAATCATAGCAAATAAACCCAGGAACAACTGTGTATGTTTCCAGATCCTGCCGCAAACTTGCCCTTACTACACCGGCCCTCGAATCAGAGCGCCCCATTCATCTCGTTTGCGACCTATCTACAACCAGCGACCATAATAAAGCAATAACAAACAGGGTCAGCTACCGGACCGTGTCTCGTCATCAAAGCCGACTAATAGATCCTATCAGGCTGTGCTCCGATCGTTAAGGCACACCACCGCAGAAGCAGTGCCAATCCCCCACACGCGTTGTCACAGTCATCCTTCTCCGTTCAGGCTGTTGTGAAGCGAATCGCTGCCCAGCCAGGCACACCTCCACTACCCTTGGCGCGGCTGTATCATAGCGTCCAAGATCGAGAATCCACCTCGCCCTGTACGCAGCTCTGACGTGGTTTGCCAACAGAGCAATTAGAGACAGCCCTCCCGTTCTAAATCCAGTATCTCTGCACGTTTCTCCGACAGCTAAAAATCATGTCGTCGACCTCCCCCTCGAAGGAACCGGAGGTGGAACCGGAAGTTCAATCGGGTGAAGACCAGGAACAAATGGACAAAGACCAACAGGACTCCCAGGCGCAGGGTCAGGGAGAGTTCGAGGTGAAGGAGCAGGACAGATGGCTACCAATTGCAAATGGTTAGTTGCGTTCCCTTGCAGCTTGTCGCTTCGTCCTGATTTGTGCGTACCTTACGTTCACCTGCTGGTCAACCGCTCTCTGCCCTACTATGATTGCCCATGCCTCTCCACCGCCTAGGAGGCTGATTCGGTCACTTGTCACCCATTCATGCTATCCTCTCCATCTAACCGCCGTCGTCTGCTTTGCGTTTGATCTCCACGAGTCTTTCGGTTCACATCCCTATTTGTCGTCTATCATAGCTACCAATTCTTCCGATTGGGTAGGCTTGTCCGGAACTTGCTATGGCATGCTGGGCGTTTCAGGCCTTCCGAATCCAAACCACCTCTGTTGTTGCCATCATCACTTGCTTGTATGAATACTAACAATGGCTGTGAAGTGGCTCGCATCATGAAACTAGCTCTACCTGAAAATGCGAAGATCGCAAAGGAAGCCAAAGAGTGTATGCAGGAATGTGTGAGCGAATTCATCTCGTTTATCACCAGCGAAGGTCAGTACAATCAATTCCATCTCCATACAAGCACTCAAGACTAACTGCCGAGCCACTCCATAGCCTCGGACAAATGCCAGCAGGAGAAGCGTAAGACCGTCAACGGAGAGGACATTCTATTCGCCATGACCTCACTTGGGTTCGAAAACTACGCAGAGGCGCTCAAGATCTACCTATCGAAATATCGCGAGGTAAGACTTGTGCAACGCATCTTACCAACTTGCCTTCGCCCTAACCGGCGATAGCGTGCTTACCTTGGAGAGCAATGCTGATCTTACCCCTGCAGACCCAATCCGCAAGGGGAGAACATCAAAACCGTCCGACAAGCAGTGGGTACAACACCGGTGGGCCCGTAGGGGGCCCTCCCGGCGGCGCTCCATCCGGACGTCCAGTTGCACCGACGGGTCCGGGGGCATTCCCTGATAACACGGATGCTGCCAATAGTATCATCAATCCAAGCTTGGACCCCTCCGAGCAGGAAACTGCCGCCTATGGCTACCCTCCCATGGTCGGCCAGGCTCACAATGGCACCGGCGGTGACTCCTACTAGAGTAAAACCCGTGCGTGCCTGAGGATCATCCAACTAACGCAGTGCAATCACGATTCTTCTGAAGGATTCGAGTATCCCCCGTCGAATCTACACTTGGTCTCCACTGCACAAAGGGGCCAGCAACTGGTTTCACTGTGTATCCGGCCCTAGGGGCTTCTGGTAACATGCATGGTCTTACTACAAGCGTTTCGAATGCACTTCCGAATGTCACTCTCTTACTGCGCAGCGTCTTCAAATGGCGCAGCTCAACCTACTCTTGAGTTAACCACTTACTTACAGAGCTTGTGACGGACTGAAATGCATTTCAGTTAGTAATTCGGCAGATCCCAGGTTTCAGTTTATGGGCGGCGCACTGCTTTTATGGTTCTCTGTTTTGTGTCTTCTTGGCTACGTCAGCCACACATTCTCTGTTCTTCCCATTTCTCCTCAGGCACATGCAATGCCTAGCTACTGCTGTTTCCCCGCTCTGGTCCTCCGGCTTTCCTCGGTTTTTCTTCGGAAGTTCACCCTTCCCCTCGGCATGTGTAAAAGAGGTCTATCTTGCATGACCCGGTCGGGCGGTCATGCCGATTCCGTGGATTTGGAACCATTTGTAACTATCTGTTTATGTCGAGTGGCTCGTCTTACGTCTTATATCCATCTGCCATTATTAGCTTTTTTTTTGGTTTTTTGCATGGGCACATGCAGTCGAACGGTTGGGACTAGGGTTGACAAATAGAATAAGAATCGGACTTCGTTGTCCTCTAGTGCTTTGCGAATTGATGAGTAGATTGAGACGAAGTCTTGCATGCGAATGTTCTATCAACTTGATTTTGTAGGAAGCTATGTAAGATATATGTCATAAACTCGCATTAGTACTCTGCCATGATCAATGGTGCTAAACATCCCTGTGAAAGCCGAAACAAGACAGTAGGAAAGTCGTCATTTCATTATTATTGGCGCACAGTGCATGATCCGACATTGAGAGCAATCCCACCAGAGATGTTGAGTTGCTTCAATATAGATGATCGAGGTCATGTCGGAAGCACTACGAGGCGAAAATCACGGCATTATTAACCATGCATCCAACCTCCGTCGTGCAAGAGGTCCGACAAGGGTGTTTCTTGCCAGTATATCTGACGCCACTCATCTTCTAGTTCAGGGAGGCCTTCCATGGCCATCGGAAGAACAGGTTGATCCAGATCGGCGAAAGAAAACAGCTGCCGCCAATCAAGGGTGTCGCGGGGCGCATCCATGGTTTCTGCCGGTGTTATGTTACTGGATGACATCCAATGGTCAATTGTGTGGTTCTGTTGAAGGCCTGCGGACACCGTGGTGGTTGGGGCATGCGTTGAGTCTGGCGTCGGGACTTCGTAAGGCATAGTTTGGTCCTCCTGCTGTTGTGGGGTTTGTGTATCTATCGTATTTGTGGTAGAGTCTGAGGCTGAAGAATTGGCCACATTCTTTCCCTGTTCTTGCGCGTTTCTAAAGCCACGGGGTCTCTCGCTCGTGGCCAAGCGAAGATCTTCCTGAAGACGCTTGGAATCTTCGAACAATCGTAAGATGGTAGTGGCATGAGACCAGTACCCTGCTAATTCGCGAAGTGAATAGGAAGCAGAGTCAAATCGACGAAGGGCATTGATCGCCAAGACCGGATTTGAAAACCGAAGCTCTACTCGCACTTGTATCATTGCCGTGAAGAGAGTATGGACGGCAGAATACCACAGAATCTTCAAGCGATCATTGAGGCGGAGTTCCTCGAAGATCGAGGCTATAACCCCTGCAGCTGCACTGCAAATTTCAGCATCATGTGGACCGTAGTCGTCTGAATATGCAGATGCTTTTGGATGAGGTCGATGCAGTAAAATGAGAAAATTGTTATAGGTCAAGTGAAGCATGGCAGACCAAGGATCCATGTCAGATGCCCGCAGCCGTAGCTTGTCAGGAAGTTTCAGAGACCAATTCGCTAGGCTCTCATCGGCTTCTTGCAGAACCGCTTTGCGACGCTCTGGGCTGACTCTTAGTCCAAACCGATTGCGGACAATACTGGAGATCATTGTGCAGAGTCCTGAGAAATGAATAACAAAGTCGGTCTGAACTCCAGGTCCACATCCTTGAAAATCTGAAAGTGTTAACGAGGATACATCTGAATCCTCGAGGTTGCTAGAAATGATAGTCAGTCAAAATTATTAGAGAGAAAAAATATGGACCACCTACATAGCTTGCGGGCGTCCGTATGAAAGAGAGACCATGACATCGAATTGGACCAAAATATGCCAGAGTCTCCTCCACATACGGCGGTCCCGCGGAACAAAGCGGCTTGAAACAGGATTTCGATGCATTCCAAGTCCCGTTGCAATCCTAGCAGCTACGCCAACCCAGTAATGAGCATTGGCTGAGACATCGTCATCAGCGCTATCGGAAAACCAAGTCATGAGCAAAGCGGCCTGGATCATGATGTCTCGGTTTCGCTCGATGCGACTATCGAATAGCCACTTCGCTCGGCGGAAAAAGATCTCCTTCAGGACGTCACGTTCGGCTTTTGCCCGAGCCACGTGGGCTCCGACTAAGAGAATCCCCTGTAACAGCAGAATTGGCGGTGGATCCGTAGGGTCCCGGTTCCGATACTGTGTCATGAAGAGATCTTCATCGATGATGGGATATCCTGGGTTCACGTGGTCAAAATATGCCTGGACCAGCTCATCGGCTAAAGCCGGTTCGGGGAGTGTAAGGGCGTCCATTAAAAGTTGATCATGACCTGTCCTCAATTGTCGACGAGGAATCTCGTTTCCGGCAAAGTGATATACGTCGTCAACCTCGTTTCGCTGCTGACGGATCAAGAAGGACATGTTGGACAGTTCATGACCGACATAGATTGCTCGTACACCTCGACGGATTTCTCGACTCCCCGACTCTTCTTCGTCGATGAGTTTCACTAATCGTCTGTCCAAGTCCGAATGAGAGTCCTGCTCTATGGAAAGCTCTGATCCTGTTGGACGGTTGTAGGTCTGAGCATCGGACGTTGGGGAGGATTGGTGGTGCTGAGATTGAGAATTAACATTATCACCACTCGCATGATGGAGTAAGCGGACATTTGCGAGGGTAGTGGCTGCTGCAAAGTCCGGCTGAACATTGCGGAGGGTAGTTGTGAATGCGTTCAATGGAGCAGTGAAAGTAGCAGGACTCGACGACTTGTGTGTAGTTTCGGAGGCCGGTGGACGGCAGCGGATGGGTACGGGGTTCAGAATTGAGCGTGCAGCTAAGCGTTTCTTTTTCTCGTGGATGCGACAGTCGGACTTCCCCGCCGAACGGCAATTGGAGCAAGGCAACCCGACAAGCCGAGCATCGCAGCGCACTTTACGTCGATGGCAGTGAATGCAGGCAGCAGAGCCTATTGTAGACATCGATGAGGATCAAAAGGTCGAAAAGATCACGCAATGGCTCTAGAATGGAAGCATAGTTACCTGACTTGCGCTTAGTCACGCCATTCCCGGTGGGTGGATGGCTGTTATGCGCTGCGGAGGACATAGCCGAAGCATCGATATAGATGCCAGGTCCGGAGACTCGTTAGTTTGTCATGCATAATCAGTGGGACGTAATCTTGAGGTTAGGTCAAAACATGGTCCAGTCCGAAACAAGACAGAACCGTGTCAAGAGACCAATGACAGAAGAACAAGAACAGGATCAGAATGAGAGATAGAGAGACGGGGAGAAGAAGTGGGGAGGAAAAGAGGACGAAGAAGAAGACGACAACAAGATGAAGGGGAAAGGATAGATAATGTGGGGCAGGACCGAGGAGGGAAGGAAGAACGGGTCTGGGGGAAAGCAGTCACGTGGCAGTGCGGAGAAATCCCCGCCCTCCAACGTGGCTGTTGATGTGGCTTCTAGAATGTTACAAAGAATGTTGAATTGACTCTGGAGAGTTTACGATGAGGCCTACTGCCGTCTCAAGAAGCGTACCTATTTGTATGTATAGAGGGTAAAGGAACCTCTCCCTTGTCATTATCATTCATTGGTCAGAAAAGACAAGAAAGATGACACTCTCTCCCGGTGACTGTGGAAGGAACAAACCGATCCACTCGGTTATCAGCCAGCCCTATCGACTGGGTGTGACTGGTCAGCTCGAACCGAGCCTTATCAGGTCGATCCTGCGCTTAACAAATGCTTCATCTGACGAAAGGGAATAAGACCATTGAAACAACAAATACCCAAGACACAGAGTGGAAACAATTCAATCAGTATGTTCAATAATGGTCTCGCTCCACCTATGTACTGTACATTCTTTAGCCTCTGAAGGGTTCTAACCGTAGACAAAACGTTTCCAGTTGTCTGCGAACTGCTGAACACCTTGTTCCAAGGACAAACCACGAAGCTCGCAAATTTGGCGGCTGATCTGCTCCAACAAGTCGTCCATCTGCGGTCCAGCGGTGTGCAAATCGCTTTCAATCAGAATTCGATCATCAGGTAAACTCTTGATAACATCGATCACCTTCTGAGACGAAGGGTTGCTGAAGTTGATAACTGCGGAAAAGGAGAAGTAGACGTCGGATGGATTAGACGGGTGTAGAAATTGCTTCAATGGGTCCACAGGTCCCGAATAAGAATGCATGCAAATCCGTGGCGGGAACGGTAGTGGCTGTTTTTTGGTTTTGGATGCTTCCTTCTGCTCCTGGTCGTCTTCAGCATCGCTCTCCGCATTCATATCCGATTCCTCCTGCTGACGACGCTTCTGTCGGCGCGATACCTGTTGCTTTTCGTGGCCAGACCAAAGTTTCTTAAACAAATCGAAAACTGCCCCATGTGCTTGAACACTGTGCACAGAGACCGGTCGCCCTAGCTCCCCGGCCAGACGCAGCTGTGCTTCGAGAACGACCTTCTGGTGGCTCAGCTGAACTCGATGGGGGGAGAGAGTCCTGCCTTCGCGCGAACCGGGCGTCACTTGCTCGTCCCGCTTCTCCTGGTCATCTGGCGTCCATGCGTTAGGTAGTCGAAACGCGCGATCTAGGCCCACTTCACCCACAAGGGAGTTGGGACAGGTTTGCAATCGAGAACGAGTTTCTGCGATAAGCTGCGAAAGCGGCTTGGGGTTCGGTAAGGATGCGATAAAAGCATCTTCAGGTGCCGGCGTAAGGGCTTTCTTGTAGTGTTGTGTCTTCCTATCACTGAGCGAGAGATCCTTTTGATCGGAAGATTCTGTCATATCGTCGATGATCTGGTGCGAGAACCATGGATGCCAACCAAAGCATGGCAGCACAAGTCCCGGCCTTGTGCCTTGCGAGGTGTTTTCATCCTTGCTCAAGGATAGAGCAGTTTCGAGCACTAAGTCCTGGTCCTCTCCGCGAGTGGCCATGACTGTCAAGGTCGTCGCTTTCATTTGTGGGATGGATGCAATGGACGACATGGTATCGGTGGGATGGCAATGGGCGTCATAGACCCCCAAATGCCATGGAAATTCGACATTTTGCTTCTGATCAGACATGTGGACGATATGGGTGATACGGTGGCAACTGATGAACCGAACGACGAAGATAGAAAAAGAACTCAGAAGTGATGGCGCTATTTACAGTGGAAGTTGAAGAAGTTCTCGTTGCAGTGACGTAACAAGAATTGGTGTAATTCGAACATCACCAAGTGCTGCCATATCACTATCTACGATAACTATGTCTAGTATCTTATTAGTCAACCTCCTTTCTTCTTTTCTTTCCTTCTGACATGCAACGCGGGAATCTATACCTTTTATCAACTTCGATGTTGTGACGAGTTCTGAGCAAGCCAAACATTGATGCCTGATAGATGTGAGGTGTCGAGTGTTCTGCCTGGGGCCGCCGGCATCACATGCACTTCTCCGCATTCCGGGAGATTCAGCTTTCCCCAAGTAGAAGTTCAACAGCAGATCATTCATCCACTCTCGCTTCAACCTCTGCCTCTTTCCATGCAACGGTCAAACCTATCTGTTATATTTGCCGTTCACTCAGATGGTGGTGGAAGGTCGCTTTCGACCCGACCTCTGATCTAGTACCAGCCTCTATGTAGCCCACGTCGACCACCCATCTCCACCCACATCGAGCACAACTAGCACTGCCTCTACCGTCTTCATGTCCGTCTCTATATCCGGTCTACTCACGCTACTATTGTTGGCCATTATCTCAATACCCCTGGTGATAACCGCCTGGATCACAATCAGCCTCTCGCTGCTGGCTCTAATATTCAGGCTACTCATCGTCTACCTGGAACTATGCTTCGCCATCATCGCCAACTTCTTCGTCATCCGGACAGCGACTAACATCTCATTGTTGAACCTCTCTGCATCCGAGCCCTCAACACCAGCAGCGATCACCCCGAAAAGACTCTCCGTAGACCATGGGGCCACCAAGCCGCTCCCCACAGTGATATCCCAGCACCATAGCCATCACCTGGCACACTCTCTGTCCCGCGCTCAAAACAAACGTCCCAGCTACGTCACCCGGACCAACAGCGCCTCCACCTCCACCTCCTCCGACCAACAAGGCGGTGGTAGTCCGACTCGCATCCAGAGAGAATCCAACGGCCATGGCCACCCCGGCGCCCACCACCTTCCCTCCCCGGCCCCGGGCCTTCTCAGCCTCATCAGCGGCGACTCGGGCCGGGACTTCGAAGGACTCGGCGGCTGGCGCTCACCATCAAGTACCGCCAGGTACGCAGGTCATCTCTCGGGCACGGCGTCGCCCTCGCCCAACGGCACTATCAGGGAGGACAGCAACAATAACAACAACAATGACTGCGGCGAGGACGACACCGACGGCGACGACGAGCGAGCCTGGCTGTCCATTAACCAGCGCCTCGAGCTCCCCTCGCAACCACTGACCCTTCGCAGCAACAGCAGCTGTACCTCGGAGCTCTTCGATCCCTCGTCGTCCCCAATTTTCTGGCGACAGCGACGCCCATCGCAAGAGTATCCGCATGCCCACCGACAACGCCACCACCACCGCTCCGCAACCACATCCTCTCTCCAAGCGTCCAAGCCCTCCACCAGCTCCCTATCCTTATCTCTATCCAGCCGACCTGATCCTGGGTCCACAGAACCCCGCAGTCTCAGGGCTGCTCTCTCCCCATCATCCTCGATCCAGCAGCTACCCCCCACATTCACGGAGCCAGTTCCCGGAGATGGGGCGGCTCGCACCCCCATGACGGTGATGAACGGGCACTCGTCGGGTGCTTCAGCAGCATCAGCAGTGGTCGACGGGCCTCCGGGTGGTGGCGGTGGAGGAGGAGGCTACTTCAACGCAAAACCCGTCAGCAGGGCCAGTTCCAGCGCATCCACCACCCCGAACCTCGAAGGAGGCCAGTCGCCCAGGCCTCCAGGGAAGTCGATGGTGCATTACACGACGGGCCTACGCTATCGCCGCAGAAGTATATCCGGACCGAACTCAGGAATTCAATTCCTGAGGTCGTAGTGGCACGCGGCTTGATTTAGTAGTGTGTGTGTGTGCGTGCGCATGTTTCCACCCACGATGACTTTCTCCAAATGGCTGGCGACCCGTGTTTTATAAATGCTATTCAGGCGATATCCATGAATCTTGAATCAACATTTCACAGGTCGGCGGGTAACATGCACTTCATGATGAAACGAGTATACGAGTTAACGAATCTTTTTATGAGTGTTTTCGATCCGCCAAACAGAAACCAAATCTGACTTGAAAAGAAAAGTGTTCTTCTTCTCATTATCCTACCTTGAGATCATAGACATTGTGTAATGTGGTAGTATATATAGTATATGAACGGGCACAGCAAACATCAACAACGCTTCCGGCAAGAAAACAAGACAAAACTCCCCGCTACAATGGAGAGAGAAAAACAACCACAACACCCTTGAAAGAATGCCGCGTGGCTGCTCCCACCAGAAAAAGATTGACGTAGAAAGCTGGAAAGAGCGAGAGACGACTCGGCTTGAACCCTTACTCTTTCCTCGCCCGTTCCTTGCGTTCGACCTCTTCCATCTCAGCCAAGACCACCCGGTTGAACTCCTCCCACCCATCGAGGTAGATGTGGTGCCCGGAGCGCTTGATGATCACCACCTTGGCGGAACCGTTGTCCGCGGCGCGCTCTTCCGGCGTCGCGTCTTTAAGGATACGCTCCTTCTCTTCGTCTAACTTGGCTTTGGCGGCGATGCCGCCTTTCACGTCCATCCAGTCGTGGTCGCCGTACATGAATACCACGGGGAGGCCGTTTTCGCGCTTGGCTGACGGAGGTTGTTGTTGTTGTTGTTGTTGTGGTGATGAGGAAGAGGGGGCCAGGGATTCGGATGTTGTTGTCTTGACGGAGTCCAGCAGAGTGGAGGTGGGGGAGGGGTTTTGTTCGATGTACTGCCGCCCGACGCCCTGGATGCGACGGATCAGCGGGCTGCGAGCGAAGGCACCGGGCGCCAGGATATAGGAGAGGGCGTATTCGCCGCTGCCGCGGAGGCTGAAAATCGAGTAAGAGTAGTCGTGCAACGCCTTGGCTTCGTCTGCTGGTAGATGCGAGAAGCGGCGAGATGTCCATCCGGACACCAGGCGCGGACCTAGAGGTCCCGCCCACCGTACGAGACTGAAGGGCGAGATGTTGGCATCCCAGAGGTAGGCGAACCACTTAGGGACCATGCGGCGAGGGGGGCGATCTGGAGAATCGGTGGGGGCACCCCTGAGGAGGATGTTGTTGTCTCCTTTCTGAATTTCCCCAGGCGCGACCGAGGAGGCTGATTCGGCGATGGCGCGTTGATTTTGCGTGAGCTCATTCGACACGGTGGACGACTTAGGCATCTCTGCATTTACCGCATAGGGATCTTCGGGGATGCCCACGGGAGAGGCGAGGATCAATTTATTGAGACGGCCGGGGTACTTGAGAGCGTATGCCACTGCCATGTAGCCTCCAAGGCTGTGCCCCATGAGAGTGAAGCGGTCAATCTTGCGCTTCACGCGCCATTCTTCTAAGGCGTCCACAAACCACGCCTCTGCTTCTTTGATGGCCTCTTCACGCTCCTTGGCTTTGATGCGGAATGGTGGGCGTGTACTGCGGCCCATGCCTAGTAAATCCAGCGCGTGAAGCTGCCAGCCTTTCAGTCGGCTGAGTGGTTCGAAATTCTTATAGAAGAATCCCAGACCGGCTCCATAGCCATGAACCATAACCAGGTGTTGGTCCACCTCCTCACCCACGCGCTCCACAGAAAACTCATTCAAGGCCCGGTTCTTGCCGCTGAGTTCCACCATGCTTGATCGCCATCGTCGCGGGCCATACGGGTCGTTGGTGGAATTGATCGTGACATCGCCCTCTTCGCTATGATCCGCGGATTGGAGACTCCCTGATCCGCCGTTGGGGAGTGTGCTAGTCTTTCCGGTTTGGAGGTGTGTCGGGGGTTGATGTTGCATATAAGGTAGGTAGGAAAGGACTTTGTGCTCGGTGGTGGCAGCCGGTAATGATGCCCACTGCAGAAATCAAATTCTGTTTCAGTGACCCTGGTCACAAATATATGCACTAAGGCCACTTTCATTGCTGCAATCAGAAACCTACCCATTGGCTGAAGCCCTCCCGGTAGCCCAAAGGAAACCAGCCGGAGGGTGATGGGGTTGCGCTCGCTCCGAGAGCAGCGTGGGGAGTGCCGTCCCTTCGTTGGGAACCGGACTCCTTGTACTCGTTTTTCGACGAGTCGATTTGTTCAGACGCCATAGTGGATGTCGATCTCCCGGGTGTGACGGGGGCAGTTGAGGAGGAATTACGAGGGGAATTGCGGGGAGTCCAGGATCGCAATGTGGAGGCCTGGAGGGGAAGGCAAGAGAGTCGCGCGGTATACACCTTGTCGCACGGAGGGACGGAGTGACAGAGGAATTTGCTCTGTCACTCGCGGGTATATGCCAGGATGAAGTAGAAGACGGAGCTTGCCAGAGATATAGGTAAATTGGCCAGGGGGCGGTTGATGACAGGTGGAGGAAAAGAACGGAAATGGTTGAGGCGACGCCAAAGACCGATAATTCCGACTCGGATGGAGTTAAGCAGTTCTATTCCGTAGCAGGCTGGATAGAGGCTGTGCAGGCTTGGACAAAGGTGCGAGATCTGCTATAACTGTTTGATTGTACACTCGTCATGAACTGAAAGAAGCGCGTGAAAGCAATTCAGCTGGACTGCATGGAGAAAGAAAGTTGTTGAAGATGGAGAAAGATGGAGCAGGTTGTGGTGGAGCCTCAACGGCCAACAATTTGGCGGATGACGATTGATTGACTGATTGATCGCTTGGTTGCTTGGAATCTGCGCGCTCGTCCGCTTCCCACTCTTCCTCCCCAGCCATCTTCCCTATACCACGCCTAAGTTGACCCTCTTGTTCCTGTTCATGCGATGAGATAAAGCAGGGCCGCAAAGGCCTTCCTAATTTCTTGTTTTTGGCCCTTCTCCAGTTCATCTTGTTCGGGCGGCTAAGTCTCTAGAGGGAACTGTACAAAAGTACTTGCTGTACTTCTCAAGGGATCCTCCGATTTCCCTGCTCCACTTGCTCGTTCTTCTCTTCTTAGCAAAGGGTGCTTCGCGAGGACGCCATGGCTTCTGCCAGCCTCGACCAGCTGGTCAAAGGCTCGCCTACGACACAATCGTCCGAGTCGTCGACCACTACAGCCCCATTCAATGGTTCTCCGACTTCCGATCCCTCTTCCCCGCCACGCCCAGCCACGCCCGACGCATACTCGAACCTGCCTTCGTCTCCACCCCAAATATACCTTAATCTCCTCATTCTCGAAAGCTCCCTGCGAGCTCAATATCTAGCCTTGCGCGAGCGTCGAAGACAGAACACCTTTTTCCTGCTATTGCTGGCCATCTGGATCATCTATTTCGCTTACGCGCTCTTCCTCCGTCCCCGCGAAGATGGCCGCGGGGTGGGCGGATCGGTCTATTGGGTGGTAGAGATGGGCGAGAAAGTCGCTCTACTCGGAGGCGTGGTCACAGCACTGCTGGTCTGGGGCACGGGACAATGGGAGCGTGGAGTGCGGTGGCCGCGGCGCTGGCTCGCCGTGGCCAACCGTGGCCTCCGCACCATGAATACCAAGATCGTCGTCATACGAGGCCCTTGGTGGCAAGAGCTGCTCTCCTATATCTCCTTCCTCTTTCCATTCACGGATCCCTTCTCCCCCTCACCCGTCGGGGATTTCCACTACATCGAGCGTCCCGTGTCCGATAAACGCGGTAGTCGGCAGCACTACCAGCAATATTATGGCCACGACACAGAATCAGGTCTTGTACAGGAAGATCTAAGTCCGGGAGGGGACTACATTCGACTGCTTCTTCTCCCGAAATCATTTTCCCCGGAGTTCCGCGAGAATTGGGACGATTACCGCACTGAGTTCTGGGAGAAAGAGAACGAGCGTCGCGCGCAGTTGCGCCAAAAGCTGCTCCAGAAGGAGCGCCAGCTTGCTCAGCAGGACCGCAGCTGGTTCTGGTGGATTGGATCCGGGTGGAAGGCCTCGCAGCGTCGCCGACTGGCCGCCGCGACCCTCGGCCGATCCGGAGAAACCGGGCCCCAACACCACCGCCACCATCACCACTCCAGCATCTCCTCCAAACACAGTCTCGAGCCCAGATCACCCGCGCGGAAGGGTACCCGCTCCGAATCGCACTCGCGGACCCCCTCCCGGAGCACCACCCCCGTGGACACGGACGAGCGGCCGCCATCACGATCGTCGATCAGCGGCCGCCCTCGCAGGGGCAGCACCAGCCCAATCGCGAACCTGGATCATGCGCATCACCTACAGCAGCAGCAACAGCAGCGCAAGAAGAAAGGCACCAAGTCCATGTCACGCGGTCTCTCGCCATTGACACAGGGTCAGATCCGAGAGGGTGTGCTGCGCACCCCGTCCTTCTCATCCGATGATTCCTCCTCCATGAAAAGCAGCACTCCGGGTGAGAGAAAATGAGCACCTTCCCCACTCCCCGAATGTAAAGAAACCCAACTCCAAAAAAAGAGAGAGGCGCCAGGCCTATTCCCCTCTTCCTTATCGAAACAACCCTGTTTCACGGGAAGGAGAAACTCCTGGCCTAAACCGCATCATATCTTGATAAATTATACCCAACCTGCGGGCCCGTTCTCTTGCCTTCCGTGTTCGAACACCGCCATAATCATTTTCCTTGTTTTGGATGTAGACATCTCTTTCTGCCCTCCATCATACTGTTCGCTTTTCTTCCTCTCTTCTATACCTTCTGTTCAGCCGCGAATCTCTGTCTTGCTCTCTCCTACTCTTCTTTTTAATACCCTGTTATATCTCTATGTCTTTTGTATTCATGTTGTGTTGTGATTTGGACAAAAAAGGAAAAGGATGATCGATGGGATTGATTGTCTTGAGTTGAGTAAAGTGAAATACGTAAATCTGGGTTCTCATTTGTTGTCTCTTCGTCAGTGGGACGACGAGACGGGAAGATATCAAGGCAGAGAAGTCTGAATCTAGGCGCGGCGTCCATATGGTCACGTTTTGCACAGGTGCATTAGTTTGCCTGGTGTGGAAATAAACATAATCGTCGGGATTGCTGTATGAAGTCTGTCTGTTTCATGCTTTTCCTCAGTGAATCTTGCCGGCGCGAAGGCCTTGGACAATAGTAAACAATTAACAAGGAATAATGAATCAAGGAAGGCCCGAAATACCACTACATCAAAGGATGCCCGTATCGTAGTAGCATTATCAATGTCGACGATACATACTAATCTAGGACAAATATCAACAATGGAAAGAAGTGAAGAACCCCAAAAAAACGCCCCACTGTTTCACCCAAATCCGCCTATGTGGAAAAGTAAAATTTCGCATGTGACAAAATATCATGCACAATCAGACCTGCTTTGATGCCGTTACAACAAATACCCATATTCTATACCGGATAGCCCTCAACCGATGGTTCATTAGATTCTGTAAACAGTGTCATCATCCTCAAGATACCTGTGGGTTGGAGTGAAATGGTTAGTGGATGTGGTTCTGTGATCGGGGCATTGAGTTACAGTCAGCGGTACTCACATCAATTCGTTTCTCTCGTTCATAGCCCGCAGAGCTTGGAGGGCCTCCGGACGTTGGAAGACGTGGTCTTCGCCGAGGGCTGGTGCACTGCGAATAGCAGTGTTCACTGCGCCGACAAGCGTTTCTACGTCGGCCGTATCTCCGTGCGTGAACAGGCGGGTGCCCATCAGCGGGCCTAGAGCCTGGCGGAAGATGGTCAGGCGAGCAGGCTGGAGAGGCTGGGATGTGGGATCGGCAGTCTGGGACTGGGAATTGTCCGTCTGGGACTCGATGAGCTGCGACGCCGGACGAGACGATGCCACAGACATTTGAGACTGGCTCTGCGACTCGGGCTGGGTACGGCTGGAACGGAGTCGCTGCCCACGAGGGCTGGAGTTGTACAGGCCATCGCCATCCTCGGACACAATGTCTCCCTCCGCATCCATCTCTGTATCCTCGGCCATGGTGGACAGACCGTTGGCACCGCGAGTGCTCAGCCCGCCCCGTCTAGTGGAACGAGGGGTTGCGCTTGCAGTCTGTGCGGGAGTCTCCTCATCGTTCTCGGAATCGGAGTCATCACTTTCTGAGTCCTCGTCGAAAGTGGTAACCTTTCTTCTCTTACGGCGTTCGTCTTCGAGCACTTCCTTGAACATAGCAAATCGCAAGATCGACTCTGCAACCTTGGCATCACGTTCTTCCACTCTGTTCGAGAGACGCGACTTGGCATGGGCTGTAGACAAACGGATTAGGGTCTCAAGCGTACGAGCGGTGATAGGAGATGTTCTGCGCTGATTGCCAGACAGCTCATCGTTTCTCAGCGCGGAGTACGTCGTCACAATGTGGTCGGCAGCCCCCTTGGTCAACACAGGCTTGACACGAGTCTTGGCATACTGAACATACTTCTTGATGAAGGGAATGCTCAGGATCTCGACGTTTTTGTTCTTGCTCCGCTGGTTAGCCATGCCAGCATGAAGCATGACGTTGAATTTCTCGTAAACATCAGTGGGATGGTTGGAATCCTGGCTGTCCTCCAGGCCGACACCGAGCGTCTGATGCTGCTGTTCACGAACAGGTGCGCCCTCCTCAGCGCCAGGCTGACGGTAGCGGTGCATGCGAAGGACATGCTCAGACACCATTCGATCCTTAGCATCTTCGATATCATCCGTCACGACAAAGAGCAAGTCGAAACGTGACAGAAGGGAATCAGGCAGGGCGATGTTCTTGTGCGGGTCCTTGTGGGGATCATATTGACCGTAGATAGGATTAGCGGCAGCCAGAACACTGCACCGAGCGTTCAAACTGGTGTGGATACCAGCCTTTGCAATCGTGACTGTTTGCTGTTCCATCACTTCGTGAATAGCCACGCGGTCAACATCACTCATTTTATCGAACTCATCAATACAGACGACACCACGGTCACCAAGGACCATTGCACCGGCCTCCAATCTGCGCTCACCGGTCTCCTTGTCGGAAGTGACGGCGGCAGTAAGACCGACACCGGAAGAACCACGACCCGTGGTTGCAATGGCAAGCGGCGCAGTATTCAGAACGAAGCGAAGAAGCTGTGATTTGGCCGTGGATGGATCTCCAACCATGAGGATGTTGATATCACCACGCAAGTGAGTGCCGTTGTCCAAGTTCTTCTCCATACCACCAAGCAGCATAAGCAAGATCGCCTTCTTGATGTAGTCATGGCCGTGAATACTGGGAGCGAGAGATTGAGATAGCAACTCAAATACGCTCTTCTTCTTGGCGACCTTGTTGATGTTCCGAATATCCGTGTCGGTAATCGTAGCTTGCGCGATGCCTCCGCCTGACTTTGATGCCAGCTGAATAATGTTATTGGCTAGTACGAGTGTGCGGAACGTGGCAGACGTGGAAGATGCGTTTCGGTTTCCCAAAGTGCGGTATACACCAACAAGCTGGATTCTGTCTCCGGGTTTCGCTCGGTCAACCAGATCATCATCCAAGATCACGTCCACGCTGCGAGGAAGCTGGCCAGCCGGTGCCCTTTCGGGCATTTCCTGAATTGAAATAGTTTGGTGATCCATGTACGTAGAGTAGCCGTATTCCGTGGTTAACTAGTCAAGCCGGAGGAGGTCAGCGGAGCCGGTCAGCAGTGGTATTTTTCATGCAAAAACGTACCGGGTTCTTCTCGTCGTCCTCTTGAGGGTAAACGCTCATACTAGTCGCTCCGCTTGCAGTCATTGTCGCATCAACGTATTTTCGGGTGAGGAACTTCTTGGTGCGCTCACTCCAGTGGACACTCTGAATAACTTTCGGCCGGACCAAGGAACATTTAGTAACAATCCCCTCCAGAGAAATCATTCGGTTCAGATGCGAGGAGCCGAGTGTTCTAGGATTGCAGGAGAATTCCCCAAATGCGCCAACGAAGCCACAGTGATAATGCTATGTATTGTTAATTCCCGTGCAAGCAGACACCGAAGCTCGGAAAGATCGTACCACATCGTCTGCTGTTTCTCTGGACGGTCGGTTGGGCAAAGTCTTGATGATATCTTTCAGCGCTCTCTCGAAGGCATCCGTGTATTCGTAAGGAGATGTGAGAAGACTGTAGGGTGTCAGCCAAAATTGTCCGGACGAAAGCAGCCGGCGCATCCTACCCATCGGCCATCTCACGGCTATGTGCTCGAATCTCATCAATGCTGACCTTTATGAAGCATAAGGATTAGCCTGAATCATCCGAAGTTTCGAAGCAGACCACGACTCACTATTAATCGCCGCAGCCCTCTGTTAAGCATCAACAGGATATCGGCTCGATAACTAATTTCTGATTAGATCCTTGATCGCCGAAAGACATTGCACTTTGGTAGAAATTTTCAGGAGCAGACATACCTGCGCGCTCTAGCATCGCCTGAGGGGTTGAGTTGTCAGTACGCTGTAAACTAGGGCGAGCAATGGACAAGGCTTACTTGGGTCGAGAAACTCGACAGCGGCACGCACACGATCCTGTGCGGCATCATCAAATTGTCCCTCCATGACGGATGGATTCTTGCTAATAACGAAAAGGGTATCTCAGAAATAATCAAAGTGGAAATGAATTAGCAGGGATAGATAGGTGAGCTCTGTCCCCGGAGTTGAAACGCAAGCGTGGGGGTGCGAATAGTGATTTTTGCTTGATCTTGATGGAAGGGTGGGTTGGCGGAGAAACCGTTCTCTCGGCTCGAAACGCGACATTCAAATCGGGTAATATTAGAGCGCGTGCTGTTGCGGGACGCGCCCGACGACCCGTGGATAACCCCGCTGAGTCAGCTTATGCGCAAGAACATGCATAATTGATGGTTGACCAAGATAGATAGAAATCACCTATAATTTGCTTCTTTTCAAGGAACTGAGAGTCAAATCTTATACAAATTTGTATTGGTAATTTACAGGAGAATGTTCTGATATGTACAGCCGTGAATCCCTTTACTACTTACACCCCTGCTCTATCTTTAATGCCGATCCTCCTCCTGAGACTTTCGATCAGCTGCTTCCTGAGACTGCTCACAGGCCTTCTCGTCAGGTTCCTTGGGATCTCCCACTTCAGCAATTTGATGGTCTTCTTCAGGCGCCACCTCTCGGGCTTCCTTTAGAGCCTCTTCATGGCCTTTTGCCGGGGTCTCCACCTGCTTCTTCTCGCTACCCTCATCATTGGGTGAGTCGGAAGCTTCTTCATCGGGTTGCACAGGAGCCTCCTCAGCTTCTCCCAGCCCCTCTTTGGGACTTTCTAGTGGAATATCTGCTTGGGTTTCCATTTGGGGCTCTTGCAGGTATTCTCTAGGAGTAATTTCAGGGGAAAGAGTCTTCTCCTGAGCCGCATTTTCGAAAGCTTCTTCTGGAGCCTTTGTCTGAACTCGCTCCGTCAGAACTTCCTCAAGGGACTCCTCCTGAGCTGCTACTGTGGTGTCTTCAGAAAGTTCTTCTGAAACCATTTCCCGGGGTGCTTTAGAAGGTTCCTCCGAAGCTGCTACTTCAGCCTCGTCAGTAGATTCTTCTAGAGACTCCTCCCGAACTCCTTCGAGGAGCTCCTCCCGAACGTCCTCAAAAGGTTCCTCCTGAGCTGCCGCTGCGGTGTCTTGAGAATTTTTGTCTGAAATCTCCTCCTGAACCGTCCCTGCGGCCTCTTGAGAAGCTTTTTCGAGAGTTTCATCCTCAGAACCCCACAGGGTCTCCCCCTCAACTCCCCATAGGGTCTCCCCCTGAGGCCCAGCTGCGGCCTCTTCCAAAGCTTCTTCTGGTGACTCCTTCCAAACGCCTTCGAGGGACTTCTCCTCAACGTCCTCGAAAGATTCCTCCTGAGCTGCCGCTGCGGTGTCTTGAGAAGCTTTTTCGAGAGCTTCATCCTCAGGACCCCACAGAGTCTCCCCCTCAACTCCCCACAGGGTCTCCCCGTGAGGCCCAGCTGCGGCCTCTCCGTCGGCTTCTTCTTGTGCTTCTTCTTGGGCTTCTTCACTAGCCTCATACTCTTCAGCATCTGGATAATCATCCTCAGGCTTGTCATAAATTAATTGGGAATACTGGTTCATCTCATCGTCGCCGAGTTCCTCAGTGGTGCCTTCGGCCTTACGTCTTCTGTTCACAACGGCTTGAACTTCCAGATCGAACTCATCCGACCTCTCCAACGTTCTCCTGAACAGATCGCGGAACTCCTCAATATCTGGAATTGCTTCTTCAAGGTCGGTAACTTCTTCAGCCTCAGTGACACGCTCCGCAGCCTGGGCTTCATCCGCAGGCTCCTCACTCAGCGGCTCATCGTATGAGTAAGTCTTCGTGAGACCACCCGCCCTCAAGATACCACCGGTCCATACAAACTGATCGCGCTCGAGCGGCGGCCGTTCGGGCCTCTGTTCGTGGCCACGAAGAAGGACACCCTGCAGTTTGTCACCAAGTCTAGGCATCTCGGCGACAGCCGTGAGGGTCTCTGGGGCGACAGCATTGATTTTTTCAAGGTCAACCGCTCCCTTCCAAATACTTTTCTGTCGGAATTGCTTCAATGCAGCGGCCAGATACACCATAGATACGTAAGTGGGCTGCATGAAATCTGGCTGGATCTTGCTCCAGTATCGTTTGCCTTCTTTGCCAAGCAAGTGTGATGGGCCACGTTGTCCTTTAATCTCCATAGAATCGATAGTGGAAGGCACACCATGGGGCTTAACACCATATCCTCGCCTCAGATACTTCCATCCGGGGAAGTTAGGCATGAATTTATGCTCGAACAAGGAGAATGCTTCAATTTGATCTGATTCATTCCCAGAAGACGCGAGCAGCTGCACGAAAGTAGACCAGTTGTGGGTGGTTAGAACGAAGCCGGCCTTCTCGACTTCCATTATGACTGTCGATATTCTTCCAATCTCATTCCTATAGGCCAGGGAACGCATTAGCAGAGAGAGGGCCCGAGAGAGCATGAAGCGATGCGCATGCAGAATGGCGAACCCCCCACGATCTGACGCTCCAACATTGGCCTCTGACAAGTCCCCACGAGGTTCGGCCCACACGAGAAGGTCGTCCTCGGACGGGAGAGGCGCACTAGGATTGGAAAACCATGCTTCGATGTTCGGTCGGCTAATCATTTTGATGGCGCGCTTGAAAGCCATGTCCCAATATTCTTCGACCAGTTCAAGTTTTTCGAAGGCCCTGACATGAGCGAGCATCAGCGCTGTCAGGAGGCGAAGCGGAGCTACTTGAGCGACATCGTCGGAAGGTGAGATTCGTTGACTCTGAAGGTATTCATCGAACAGCTCTCGGGCCCTTCTAGAAGCTCCTCGTCTTCCATAAGCATTCATCATATGTTCGTAGTATGCGATGGGGAATGCCTGTTTGGCAGACATTCTGCCGGCACCCAGCACAGGAGACTTGGTGGCCATCTTCCTGGTGTGGAACTCTGAGATAGTCTCCTTGAGGAACTTCTCTGCATTCTCCAGGCGATTATGGGCGCCAGCAGCATCAGTACCACCATGCTCAAGCAATTGCAAGTCTCGCCGGAGTTGATTTTTTAATATGAGGAGCCTCGCGGCAAGATCAGCCTCTCCAAATCGCTCTTGGATTTCGTTGAAGATGACATGTACCATATCTCGGTTTCTGCTCTTCACGAAGCCAAACAAAACAATCGCATAGTGGAATTCAGTGGCATATGCGCGGTTGTTTCTGTGAAGTTGTCTCAAGATGCGACGGGCCGATTCCGTCTTGCCGACGAGAACTAAACTGAGCATGAGAGCAGCATAGGTCATGCCATCTGGGTACAAGGCGGCTTCCTCCATACGCGAGCGAACTCGGGCAATCGCCTCCAAATCCATTCTGAAAGCGTAGTTCCACAGTAGGACATTCCACATCCGGACACGCGAACCTGCAATGTCCAAACCAAGGCACGTCTGCGCAATCTCTTCTGCCTCTTCAAACTCCTGATTCTGACAATGTGCTTCCACGACAGTGTCAATCATGGGGGCTGTTATCTGCACATCGTACTCTTTGGCTAATTCTAGCAGATCACGGACACCCTGGATGTCACCTCGATTAGCACAAAGACCCATCACGATGCCGAATGTGTGCGAGTTTGGATCCATGTGCTGGTCAAACATCTGCCTCAGGATCTTGAAACATCCACTCAGGTCCTCGGCGTTGGCGTATGCTGTAAGCAAAATATTCCAGCATACTGTATTTAGGCGAAGGCCGAATTCTTCCGGGACGCGGTTGAATTGGCGCAATGTTTCTCGCACGTTACCAACCCTCGCATGGACGTAGAGAAGAGGGGTCACAAGCCTTCGACTTCTGGGCATCCCGTGTTGGGACACCATCTTCTCAAAAAGATCGTTGACGCTATCAACGTCACCAGCTCTTGAGAAAGCAATCAGTGCATGCTTATAAGCATCCAACGAAGGTTTTCCATAGAAATGGGTAAATTCATCGAGAAAATATAACAGTCCGGTCGTAATCTGGAAGGACGAGAGGCCTCGTACCAGATGGCCCAAAAGCTTTGCCGAAACCCGTCCATCCATTTTCCAACGGTAATTTCGGTATATAACAACAGATCGAATGAAGATTTGTCGACTTTCGGATTTTCGAAGCAGATTGAGGATATTGATGTAATGTGCAGGCCGAAGTAGATTTAGGTTGTTGTACTTTTGCAAGACTAGCAGAATGCCGTCAATCGAAGACTTTTCGACAAAATCTTGGCTAGAGCAAACACTATCAAAAAAGAAGCGAGCCAAATCATGTAGCGATGTGTGCCTTGTCAGCTCTCGCGTAAAGTCTGCCAGATCAACCAAAGGGTCCTCGAAGGTCGACATATCAAAATGGGGGGCGAGTTCAATCCATGTTCGAGCCCGATCGTTCTCCAGGAGCGATGACTCGAGGTCCCAAATTTCCTGCGCCCAGTCCCACTGAAAATCACTCACGTAATGCGCTAAAAGAAAAGCCCAGCACTTGATGCCAATACCATTAGATATGGCTTCTTCACAGTAGATCTTCGCGTCGAGCAGTCTGTCGGTGGCTAGAGCTGACTTGACCATGTGCACGTAATCTTCTGGGGAACGTGACTCGGGGGAAATAATATTGAACACACTTCTAGCACGTCTAAAATCCTTATCCGTATGTGAACGGCTGAGAAATGCTAGGAGTGCCGAATTGACTTGAGGAGGGCGGCCAGCAGCGACGTAACGGTCCCATGCACCATCGTAAATCTCAGAATCATCATCCTCTGGGGGAACAAGCCTTTCAACATGAGTTTTTTTCGCATCTTGCTCATCGGCAAATGGACTGGTTTTCTCCGAGTCCAATAGGTCAAGTTCATCCGACTGTTCGAGGTCGGGGGCTTGCGATGTGTAGTGTCTTGCCAGGCTGGGGCTTGTTTTTCTCCTTCGACGCGGGACGAGTCTCCTCTGGGCATGAAGGAGGCACGAGGCTGCGAACTCCTGAGTAGGAAGCGGATACAAGAAGTCAAGTACCGGCGTTCGTGTATCGTTGGAGGGCGCGATGGCGTTCAGATCGTTCGACGCGGGTCGTTGCGGCGACTGTGTGATCGGAACGCCATGATGGAGTTCCAAGTTGGTTGGAGAATAATGCACAGCACTGGAATAGAATGCCCTTCGACTTCGTATGGCACCATTTGAATCCCGGAAGAAACGCCGTCCCGCGTTTTCAAGACATCCAGCCGCTCGTTCCAGCATCACCTCGAAAGATTGCGGCGTCTAACCCTAATATCACCGAGAATGGAATATACATAACATGTCGAGTTCTCTACCTATAAGCGGGAAGAAGAGCTTCAGTCAGACGATCGGTCGAGCAGGGGCAGTGGCGTTCGAAGGGGAGGCCAGTCGTACCACGCCGAAGGAAGACGATGCAGAATGCTGAAGACGTGCTGCTACTCCAGCACACCAGGCTGCAAAATAACCCTAGAACAAGGACGAGAACTTGGAAAGTGTAGTCCAAGCTCCAGATATCCCGTTGAGGGAATTCGTGCCTTTAGAGGGGGGGGGCGAATTTGGGGGGATGCGGAAGGAAATTTTGAGGTGTAGCAACAAGCTTGGTTTGATGCGTGCTGGAAAAGCAACACCCGCAAAATCAGCCGGCCGATCTTTTGGCCGAGACTTGACCACATCAGCCCGCACTGCTCGGGTGGGAACAGCATCACCACCCAGCACTACATTGATCAATCAATCCTCATCCATATTGCCAGGAGATGGAAATCACGGACTATATCTTTTCTCACCGGGAGGAGACCCTTCTCACCGGTAATTATAATGCTTACCATGCATACACAAGCCGGAAGCTGCACAAACTCCAAAAGCGGCTTGGACAGACTACCCCCAAAGGTCGGAAATACACAGCCAAACCTGCCGTCAGCGCAGAGGATGTGAGCAAAAATGTGGAGTATGTTCCCTACTTGGGATCTCTTGCCTTTCTGGCGTCTTCAGGATAAATTGCTGACTTGGGCCTGCTATTTCCGCCTCCCAGATATGTACATGTCCTCCTCACCAGCGCCGAACGAGCATGGGCGCAAGCGATGCACGAGAAGACCACGCATTCGGCGGATCCGTCAGCAAAAGGGATTGTCGGTGCCGCCAGAAGTCATATTGTTGCGCGACTCAACAGAGCAACCACTTATGCGAAGCACTTGGTTACAATTCTAGAGGACCAGGCCACTTCGGGCGCCACTGACATTGATATCCTGGAAGCACGTGCATACCTAGCATCGCTTTCAGGAGCAATGTTCTTGGAAAAGCGCAAGTGGGAACATTGTCTTCGGAGCTATGCTATCGCTCGGGTGATCTATGTAGCTCTAGGCCAGCAGGTGAAGAAGGATGCTTTCCGTGACCTGCTCTCTGGCACTGTCGACCCCAGTATAAGATACGCCGCATATCAGATGAAGCTCCCTCGGTCTAAGCCTCTCCCTTCCCTGGCGATCAGCTATTTTCCCTCCGACGCTACTATCAGATCTGAAGTCGAGAAGGTTGCTCCTAATTGCTTAAAAGAGGAGGCTGCCGGAACACGGAGGACTGCCGACGGGGAGGTGCAGCAACTTCCCGAGAACATCACCTGGAGGTCGCGGACGGTCGCACTCGAAGATGCCACTATCTCGCAGGCCCTCGCATCTGCAGCTGCAGCGGAGTCTCGTCTCGCCGCTTGGCTCGCAGAGACCGCCGGTCAATCTGCTTCGTCGAAGGAGAAGGCCGCTGCATATGACAGTGTAATCATTGCCAGTCAAGACGCCGTGGATGCCACGAAGACTGCCATCGATGATCTGGCGTCTGAGGGTGTGGATCCGAGCGATAATCGGATGCAGGCGCTACAGATTACACGAACTGCAGTGAACTATGGTTTGGTGGGATGGAGAATTGGGCGTAATCGCGTCCTGTGCGGAGAAAATGATGGTGTCTCCTTCGAAGCAGGCCCCACCAAGCGGTTCAAGAATGCTAAGGGTTCTGGACAAGTGGAGGAAACAATTGGCAAGAAATTGGGGCGGCTGCGTGAGAGGGTCGTACTCTATGACTCCACACTGCAGAGTATTGACTTCATTCTCGAACTGCCTGGAGTTGCCGCAGACACGGCGTTCGTTGCCGAGCTACAAGCCAAGCGAAGTTACTTCCGTGCTTTGAGGTAGGATGTCATAGCTGTCGATGTCAAGTTTATCATTAACCTCTCTGGATCACAGATGCCTGACCATCGGCCGCTCCCACGGCATTCTTGGAAAACCCGCCAATGCTCTGGCTCTGTTCTCACAAGCCTTGTCCTTTGTCACGAAGTCCGCTGAACCTCTCCAGGCTTCAATCAGCGCGGAAGGTCCGCCCAAGCTGGATATCTCACGCAGCCAAGTTTCCACCCTAGGTTCAACTTTGCAAGGCTTGGTTGCTCAATACCGTGGCCTTGTCACTGTGGAGAAGCTTTCTGTCGAGGCGCATGAGAGGTCAATCAACCAGCGCCCCGTGATTGAGCGTTTGCATGAATTTTCCGGCGATGCAGTTGACCTGAAGAATGTCGTTCCGTTTCCGCCGCAGATGCAGCCAGTTCCGGTCAAGCCTTTGTTCTTGGATGTAGCGTGGAACTACATTGACTACCCCCGTCAAGGTACGGCGGCCCAGGTCAAGCCTCAAGTCCAAGAGGAAACGGCTACAGAGGAAAAGAATGGCGGGCGACGCGGCTGGTTCGGGTTCGGCCGGTAGAGCGGTAGGGCCGCAGCTGACATGGGGGACACTATTTGAACTACAGCTTCGTAATATCTTAGCCGAAATAAATACGATGTGATGACTTGTTGCGCTAAGCGCTAAGCAAAGACTGGACTGGAAAGGAACACTACAAGCATCATTGCCCTTCCTCTTATTTAGAGGCTTGGCCGCACTGTTCATTATATCGAAGCACTTGTTCGAGCTTGCTTTGAACGGTGTGTTCATAGAGTATCAGCATGCATGATGACCAGCACTCAAATATATATCTACTAAGTTGTTTCCAACGGTTCTTAATAAGGAGTCGGCGGGGCTCAAGGGACTTACATGCATGATATACTCCGCATTCATGACCCCGCGATAAAACCCTCCCATCCCCTGACTACTACTGCCTATCATCACCGAGGAATGAGAGGGTTCGATTATAATTCCAACAACCTGTCTGCGCCGAATGACAGGATGCAGCCCGCACGGACCATTCGCAGAAGCCGACCCGGAAGGTTGATAACCGGATCACCTTTTCAATTTTCCAACAAATGGCACGATCGCAATTTCTCAGTGATCCAAATATGCCCGGGCAATGGCAGTTGAGCCTTGGCGGGGCGTTCACTGGGGGCAGATGATTAAGCCTGAAGAAGTTTACACACGCTAAGGTTGAGTGGCTAATGGCTATAGTCCATGCACGTATCAGCAGGGTAGTGAGTGACCTTAAATTTCAGGCTACTCACTCTACTAGTTGCTCAGCGGGCTGGGCTGTTCCTGTCCTAAACCCGATTGGATCACACCAGATTTCCTGCACCGTGGACAGTGGATAGTCTAGCCCACTTGGGACTAGTGTCATTCTCGAAGACTGCAAAATTTCCCCTTCAAGCAAGGTGGCTGTCAGGGTGAGAACTTTATGCAGGGTTTAGGCAGGCATATGGGTGCAGTAGTGCAAGATGCATAGTTCAAAGTCTACTGCCTGCCGTGAGGATTGGAGATTGCAGTGCTACTGTGATCTACCGCGTACCTTTCAGAACATATTGAACTCAGTAGGTAGTACTGTCTCCTGAGTAGCATTCGATAGTTGAATACGTGAAGTCCCATTGCATACTTGGTCTATTGAGTCTCCCCGTCTTTCCCGTCCCCATCCATCCTATCAACTAATCAAAACACCCATTTTTCCCTCGCCAAATTAGAGTTGCGTCTCCCCTGGATTGGAAGGCTTCTTGTTCTTGAAGTTCTTTCGATCTTTCTCTTCTCCTCCTCCTCCTCCTCCTCCTCCTCCTGTTCTCTCACCCTTCCCTTCCCTAACCCCCTTCCATTCTTTTATCCTAAACCCCCTCCCACGCCCATTGTTGGAGAGCACTTTTCGCCTGCTCAATTCATCATCCAACATGGCCAGTCTCAATGGGAGTTTTGCCTCTCCCTCGGCCGATGCCGTGATTTCCCCCAGACTTTTTGAGCCCTCCGGCGTTGTCGCCTCCGTCCTCGAGGGTTTCACCGTCTGGAAGGCCCTGTTGACTTTGTTCGTTGCTGCCGTCATTTACGATCAGTGTATGTTCCTCTGCGTCGCACCTCGCTTTGCCTTGTCTGGAGTGCGTCAACGTGGCTAACAATCGGAACAGTCCGGTATCTCTGGCTCAAGGGCTCGATTATTGGCCCAGCATGGAAAATGCCCTTCATGGGACCTTTTCTCCAATCTGTCAACCCTAAGTTCCATGAGTACAAGGCCAAGTGGGACAGTGGTGCGCTGAGCTGCGTTTCCGTTTTTCACAAGTAAGTTCCCAGTGCCCTTGCGGCACTTCGTACAACGACGTCGTAGACCTAAGGATTCTGACCGTTCTTTCTCTAGATTCGTCGTCATCGCTTCGACCCGTGATATGTCCCGCAAGATCTTCAACTCGCCCATCTTCGTCAAGCCCTGTGTTGTCGACATCGCGCATAAGCTTCTTGGTGCAGACAACTGGGTGTTTTTGGATGGCAAGGACCACGTCGAGTTCCGTAAGGGTCTGAACGGTCTCTTTACGCGTCAGGCGCTTTCCTACTACCTTCCCCGCATGGAAGAGGTCTACAACGACTACTACGCTCGTTTCCTTCGGATTTCCAAGGAGAACAATTTCACCCCCACTCCCTGGATGCCTGAATTCCGTGAATTGATGTGTGCTGTTTCCTGCCGTACTTTCGTCGGTCACTACATCACCGAAGAGGCCATCAAGAAGATTGCCGATGACTACTACCTGATCACTGCCGCTCTCGAGCTTGTCAACTTCCCTGTCATTCTTCCCTACACCAAGGCTTGGTACGGCAAGAAGGCCGCCGACATGGTTCTGGTTGAGTTCTCGAACTGCGCCGCTAAGAGCAAGGCTCGTATGGCTGCGGGTGGAGACATCACCTGTATCATGGATGCGTGGGTCAAGGCTCAGCAGGATTCCGCCAAGTATCGTGAGAAGCTTGCCCAGGGTATTGCCGTGGACTCCAATGAGAAGCCGCCTCAGCTTCTCCGTGATTTCACCGACTATGAAATCGCCCAGACCGTGTTCACTTTCCTTTTCGCTTCCCAGGACGCTACCAGCGCTGCCAGCACCTGGCTATTCCAGATCATGGCTGACCGTCCCGACGTGCTTGACAAAGTCCGCGAGGAGAACTTGCGTGCGCGTAATGGCGACATCCACGCCCCCCTGACCATGGATTTGCTCGATAACCTGCCCTATACTCGCGCTGTCGTCAAGGAGACTCTGCGTTACCGCCCTCCCGTCATTATGGTCCCTTACTTGGTCAAGAAGGACTTCGCCATCACCGAGAATGTTACCGTCTCCAAGGGTTCCATGATCATCCCTTCTGTGTGGCCCGCCTGCCACGATGAGGAGGCCTACCCTAATGCTGACTCCTTCGACCCTGATCGCTGGATCACCGGTACTGCTGAGCAGCAGACGAAGAACTGGCTTGTCTTTGGCACTGGTCCTCACTACTGTCTGGGTCAGACCTATGCCCAACTGAACTTGATGGCCATGATTGGTAAGGCCAGTATGGAGATGGACTGGGAGCACACCGTTACTCCTGAGTCTGAGGAAATCAAGGTGTTCGCTACTATCTTCCCCAAGGCATGTTTTTCTCCCTAGCGGACTCATCTGTACAAGTTCGCTAACTCAATCTTAGGATGACTGTCTGCTCTCATTCCGTCCTCGTCCTTGAGCATTTTCAGTTTCGCTTCAGAGACAGGACGCCCGATGCTCTGGCTTCTACCCGCCCGTCAAACCAATTGAAGGGTGGATGAGGAGCACTCGCGTCGCGCATGTGCTGCATTGCATCCTATCCTGGTGATATGATGGCTGCAGGCGATCCTCTTCTTCTCGGATTCACCTTCTCTCTACCTTTTTCGACCTTGTAACTACTTATTGCATTGCCCGCCTGTTTATCTTATCATTTCTGGGGCAGAGCGTGATGTCATCTGCTGTATTGGTGTGTCCAGAGTTTGCCGAAGAGACGGGCGTCTGGAGGTACATGATTTTGCAACGAACCTGTGACTCGTGCACTTCAGTGTTCGTGAAGCATTGAAGTGACATGTCATTCTTAGATTACGCTACCTAGAATTAATAATAATGCGCGACTCGATTGTGGATTCGATTAGTATATATATCCCTAGTGCATCGAAACTTAGAGAAACTCGCAAAAAATATCCGATAAAGTTTGAATAATCGACTCTATATCACAGTTCCTATACACCGAGCTACATGCGAGCCATTGCAGCTAATCTGCAAAAGATTGCATGCGGTACCTAGCTGGCCGGTTACAACGCAATAGGCAGGCGGTCAACCGGGTAAACCTGACATCACCCGCGGCGCAGCATCATCGCATCTCCGCCTCCATAATCCACCACTCTCTTCATCCAAACCACCTACCCACCACCAGCATCCCAACAAAACCACACAACTACAATGTCCTCTCTTATGCCTATCCAGCGGCGCACCGTGGCACTCCTCACCCGGGCGACCAAACAAGCACCTAATGCCCGCCGCACCATCATAACCGGCCTACCCCGGCGCCTTCCCACCCGAGCTTCCAGCAGCAGCAGCAGCAGCAGCAGTACACCACGATGCACAACGCAGCCCCAGACCTACAGCTACACCTACACCTTCACAAAAACTAAGCAAACCCCCTCGCCGTCGCCCCTGTCCCAGCACCGCCAAAACAGCACCAAAGCAAACGACAACAGCTTCAAGCAATGGGGTTTCGAAGACGTACGTCTCCCTCCGTCCCAAACAACCTTCCCCCGGGGCCTATCCCTCCAATCCAATCCAATCCAATCCAACCTCCCCCCCCCCCTCAAAACCCCTTCAAAACAAGCCCAAATCTAACCCAGAGAGAGAAAAGATTACATCCTCCCTCCCCACCACAAACACAAACACAACAACCAAAACACCCCCCTCCCACCCCCTCAAATCCCTAATTCTAATCGACGTCCGCGAACCCGCCGAACTAAACGCCACCGGTATAATCCCCGGCGCAGTCAGCGTGCCGCTGGCGTCGCAGCCAGACGCGCTATTCCTGACGCCGGATGAGTTCGAGACGAGGTTCGGGTTTCCTAAGCCTGGGGTTGAGGAGGAGGGTACCCTGTCTGCAACGGACGGCAACAAGACCGAGGGTGGCAAGAACGAGGGCCAGGACAACGCACCGGAGATTGTCTTCTACTGTAAGGCGGGGGTGCGGGCGCGAGCGGCGGCGCAGTTGGCGGTGCAGGCGGGGTATGATGCTTCGCGGATCGGGGTTTATGAGGGGAGTTGGTTGGATTGGGCGGATCGGGGTGGACGGGTGGAGAGGTGGGAGGGGGAGGATTAAGTCCCTGGGATTATTTTGATATCCATTCTGGGTGAGGGTTGAAAAATAAATTGGAGATGGGGGTAGGGTTTCACGTGGGTACGAGGAATATATATATGTTTTTTTCTATGTGTATGGGGATTCAAGTTGTGTTCCTCTCCGTGTTGACAAATATGTTGTGGATGCCGAGTCAGATTCGACACGATCTTCTGTGCAAGAAATCACTATATCGACCCATCGTAGGAGATCGTAGGAGATACAGACAAAACCTCCTCAAATGAAAGAACTTGTATTCGAAATAGATCCATAACTGTTCATTAGCAAAAGACAGGTATCAACCACGGCTAGCTTTTCCCTCCTTCCTCATATAAAAGGTCATCATGTACAGGCATCTTGCTTTTTTTTGAATGATCTGAAAAAGAGAGAAGGAAATAGTCGTAGTCATTCCTCATGCAGCGTCTTCCTTGCCTTTTTTCCCCTTTTCCACGTCCAACGGTTTCCAACGGTCCATCTTCCATTCACTCCTGGGCACGACCATCCATCGTGTGTTATAAGACTCTCCTCGAGACAGCTTTAGACAAAGTAGATAGCAGAAAACATTGGTACACGATATGATGATCCGCGAAGCCCCGTGTAAAGGGACCGAGCGCTTCCCGTGCTACAGCCACAGCTACAGCCAGGCCAGTGGCTATGGTTTGTCGGATCGCAAACCTAGTCGACTCGGCTCTGGGGGGAGTCCCAGGGTGGCTTAAGAAGCTGTGAAGGCCGCTCATGGGATGTCGAAGACAGGCTTGAGCTTCTTAACAAGACCCCACTCCTCCATCGTCACGTCCGAACGGTAGAACTCCTTCAGCGTGTCGATACTGACACGAGAGATCTGCGAGTACAGAGTATCGGACTCTTCAAGCTGACGACCGTACATGGGCTGGTTAGCACCCTCGATCTTGACAGCAACAGAGGGCTGGCCCTTCTTGCAGACGGGGATGGCCTTGTGGTCACGCTCAATGGAGGAACTATGCAATCGTTAGTTATTGGTACTTAGCAATCCTGGACATGAAACAAGGAAAACTTACACTCTGCCGAGGTTGACAATCTCCTTCGCGCCGGTCTCGGAGTTAGTCTTCACCGCAGCGATAGGAGTGTGCAGGCGCAGACTACCCTCGATAACGTCGACACCGATGACAATAGGATCCTTCTTGTTGAAGACGGCCACGGTCTTGAGCACACAGGGGAAGACAGCATGCATCTTGCTCTCCTCCTTTCTCTTCTCCTGCAGCTCTGCCATATGCTTGGTGAAGTCGTCGAACAGATGGTAGATAATATCGGCCGTGAAGATCTTGACGCCGACCTCATCGGCGTAGGCAGCCGCTTCCTTGTCAACCTTGACATCGAAGCACAGCATGACGGCGTACTCCCTAGCCTTCTCCAACATCGTTCCAGCCATCATGACATCACGCTTGTAGACAGGACCAATCGAGATGTTGGCAACTGGAATCTTGGAGACACGCAGGAACTCAAGCAGCGCCTCCAAGGAACCAAGAGTGGAAGCCTGGACACTGACACCACGCTGATCTCTGGACACCTTGCTGAGCAGGTTCTCAAGATCGGACATGACCTCATCTTCGATGTCTTCCTCGTCATCATCGGGTCCAACAACCATCAATCGAGAACCAGCAATGGCCTGCTCGAGATCGTTGGCGGCAATCTTGACACCCAGGGCGGCCTTGACCTCCTTGTTGTGGACGTACTGCGACTTGAGACGCAGCTCCTTAAGCGGTGCAGGCGTCAACAGTGCTCGAATGTTCGTTGCTATAGGGCCGTTGAGACCGCACAGCACGATTCGGTCTCCCTCACGAAGAATACCGTTGGACAGGACAACATCGATGGTAGTACCGAGACCCTCGATGACCTTGACTTCAAGAACCGTACACTCAACCTCAGACAGGTACATCAAGGAGTTGGTCATACGCTCCTGGGTCAAGGTGGTCAACAGCTTCAGCATGTCGGGAATACCTTCACCGGTGTGGGCGGAGGTGGGGACGAGAGAGACGTTGCGGGCCATCGACTTGTTCTCGCTGAACAACTCGGCGTTGAAACCCTGCTCAGCGAAGAGCAGCTTGGTGCGCTCAAGACGAGTGCGAAACTCGTTCTGAACACCCTTGCTCTGCATAGCCAAACTCTCCTGGAAACCGTTGTTGTCGATCTTCTTCCAACCGTACAGACGATCGATCTTGTTCAGCGCGACGATGAAAGGCGTGCGGCGGTCACGGAGCAATCTCATAGACTCAAGAGTCTGAGGCTCGAGACCGTGCATGATATCGACGACCAAGATAGCGATGTTACAGAGGGAAGAACCACGGGAACGCAAGTTGGAGAAAGACTCGTGACCGGGGGTATCGATGACCAGCAGACCGGGGATCTTGAACTCGAACTTGCCGTCCTGGTTGACGACCTGGGTCTTCTGGCGGAGGGCATCGACAGGGAAGTAGGTGGCACCAATCTGCTGGGTAATACCACCAGCTTCGCCCTCTTGGACATTTGTCTGACGAATCTTATCCAGCAGCTTGGTCTTACCGGTATCGACGTGTCCGAGAATACAGCAAATGGGCGAGCGGAGGTTGTCCTTGGACCGAGCAGCCAGAGCCTCTTCGTGCTGCTTCTTTCTGCGCTCGGCCGCCTCTGCTTTGCGCTGAGCAATGGCCTTCTGGGCCGCGGACTGCTCCTCGTCTGAATCTTCTTCGGAAGACGACTCATCGGATTCGTCGCTCTCCTCTCCCTGCTTCTTAGCAGCGGCAGAGGCAGGAGCACCCTTCTCAGCACCGTTCGTAGCGGGCTTCTCCTCCACGTCCGAAGGCGCGTCCCAGCTGTCCTTGACATCGTCTTCTTCGGCGGCCTTCTCCCAGTCATCGACCTCACTGTCCTCATCGCCACCCTTGGCAGCAGCAGCGGCCTTAGCCTCAGCCTTGGCCTTCTCCTCCTCTTCCTTTCTCCGGCGCTCCTCCTCAGCTTCACGTTGAGCCTTGGCACGGGCGGCAGCAGCTTCCAGGTCGTCCTCCTGCTTCTTGGGGCCGCGCTTCTTCCGGTTGTCGTAGACGGGCTTCTTCTTCTCCGCACCGCCTTCCTCAAGACCGGCAACCTTGCCAACACCGGAAGCAAGCAGCTGCTGCATACGGCGCTCGTTGCGCTCCTTGGCTTCCTTCTGAGCCTTGGTGAGGAGCTTTCCTTCTTTGCGGAGCTGCTCCTTCTTCTCCTTCTCCTTCTCCTTTTTCCGTTGACGAGCCTCCTCCTTCTTCTTCTCTTCCTCCTCCTCATGGCGACGTTTCTCCTCCTCAGCGGCGGCTTCTTCAGCCGCCAAGCGCTCGGCCTCCTCCTGTTGCTTCCTCAGAGCCTCCTGCTGCTTCTGGATGGCAAGCAAGTGTGCGGGGATCTTCTTCTTCTTGCCACCGGTAGGCTCAGGAGCCGCAGCAACAGGAGCAGGAGCTTCCTCCTTCTTGACAGGCTCGGCCTTAGCAGCGGGTTGAGCCTTCGTCTCGGCGGGGGCAGTAGTCTTCTTCTTAGCAGCCTAATGAGAGCGAAACCAAGCGTCAGCAGACTGTAACCCAATAGCTTCATCACCACCCAAATCGGCCCTCTCCAAAGCAGCCAAAACCGATTTCGGAGAACCAAAAAAATACATACCTGTTCCCTCTTCCGCTGCTTCTCCCTCTCCTTCTTTTCCCTCTCCTTCTCCTTCTTCGACTTCACACGGAATTCACCCTCATCCTCATCAGCAGCCTTGGGAGCCGGAGCGGCAGCGGCAGCAGCCTTCTTGTTAGGCTTCGCCTTTCCGGAGAAGACATCGTCCTCGTCATCGAAGCCACCCTCCTCGGGCTGCTTGCTGGCGAAGTCATCGGCGGCAGCGGCGCCGTTGGCATCCGCGGAGGCATCCTCGCCCTCGACGAAGTCGTTGGCAGGCTTACCCTTCTTACCCTTCTTGGCCTTGTTCTTCCGGAGCGCGGCGAGAAGTCCACCTCCCATGCCACTGTCCTCGCCCTCATCGGCGGGAGCAGCGGCGGCATCCTCAGCAGGAGGGGACGCGGTGGCGGGGGCAGACTCGCCCAGCTCAGCCTCCCAGTCCGCTTCCTGTCTCTTGTTTCCCTTCTTCTTGGGTGCCATGGTTGCGAAAGGTTATATAGAAAATAAAGGAACTATTTTCTTTCGGCCGGAGAAATTGGACCTGATGCGAAGTAACCGGAAGTTAGCAAAGAGAACGGAAGAGAAATGATCGATTTAATAGATAAGCCAGTTGCCTCTGCTTGGAAGAGTCTGAGCGAGGTGGTGCGGCGCACGAACGAACAATCAGCTAGTTACTTTCTTGTCCGGCGGGCGACGACAACCTTGCGGCAATCCGGGATGGCAAAGAGTGGCAAATAAAGAACAGTCAGGTTCGAACCACGAGGGGTTAGAGACACAACTCGATGAAACCGGGCGCAAAAAAGGAAGGAGTGGGAGAATCAATACCTTTTCCCACCTCTCAAGTGGATTGTGATAAGGTCGGTTCCAAGGCTGGAGACACGATGGAGCGGGAAGGACTAAGAATTTTGGTCCCGGCGGTGGTGGGGATTCCTTACGGCTTATGCGAGACTCTCCGCCCGCCGCCCGTCCGTCCTTCTTTGTTGTTGCAACTTGCTGCTGCTGGTGGCGCCCGCCAGTTGGTGTGCTGCCGCCATCTCCGATTCTGCCAGGTGAATCCGTTTATTCACTGAAGTGCCTACTAGTTAGCAGGGATTATACACCAAAAAGAGATTGGCATTGGTCCCGTCTCATCATAATCTATATAATAGAGACAAATATCCCTTGGTTTTTATCTCGTCTAGAATTCTACCTGAAGGACTCGTTGTAACCACCCTATCACCGAATCAATCGGAGAACTAGTCTCTCCCAGAACATCTCGCGTGAGTTCCACGAATCTCTCGAAAACCACCTGCGCCGCGTTGTCAGGTTGCCCACTAGTATGATCGGAGTTCAACAGCCGGAACAGATCTCGAGTCCCTCGCGTTAAGAGGCGACTCAGGATATCGCCGTCAATATGCATTTGCGATGGTTGGCTGCCGACCAAACTGAGCGGATTGCGTTGTCTCTGTCTTTTGGGCGTGAAGGGGCAAAGGATGGGATCCCTCACACACAAGTTCTGCAGAAGGCGGAGGAGGCGCCATTCCTTCTCATTGACAATCAAGAGACGGTAGACAGTGCCATTCATGGCAGTGCCGTAGATGACCTGCGACTGAGACGACAGCGGAGATCGTCTGGATCCCGCGCCGAGTCTCATCACAGACGAAGGCAGATGCGCCTCGCACAAAGCTGGAGGCATCCTGGTATCGCGTTCAGTCCCGCCAATCTCCTTCAGAAGACTGACCCGACCGCCCCTGCTGGACTTCAACATGAGGTTGGAATTGCCATCAAGATGTATGTGGGAGAGACCATCATGCCTTTGGCGGTCCTGCGCATGGAGCGTCAACTTATCTTCGCCAGCCTTGAGAACCACGAGTGATTCTCTCGACGTTGTCAGAAACAGATAGGGTTCACGCGCTGTCATGAGAACCGCAGGCGAGTGAACTTTGTACCTTGCTGTGCGAGCACCCTGGCTATGAGAAAGCTTGGGTTCTAGCGGTACTATCACGTGGCCGGTTGAAACCATCAAGGTAAAAGCACCATATGGAACAATGGAGTAAACGGGGCCTTCGAACTTATGGATGTGCTTCACGTTGCATTCAATACGTGATGGGTTGATGGGGTCACGGTATGCTTGGAGGAAGATGACCCTACCACGCTCCTGGTGAGTCCTGCGTGAAGTACCAATGAGAATGAAATGGTATTCCTCATCACCTTTCCTGGGAGTCCACTCCACAATGCAGCTGATTTTTTCTCCAGCTGCACCTCGTGGTCTCCAAGGACGACTGCTCTCGTCTACAGGGCTCTCCGAAGTATTGACCATAGCTTGCTGTGAATCCGGGTCCACAAACTCAATATACGGCCGAGTGTAGCGCTTGATGGGATCTGTTTCCGTGTCATATTCCGTTTGGTTGTATGCGACCACCAAAGTCCTGAGATGCTGTGAATATGCGAGCTTGCTGGCACTTCCTGGGAGATCAATCCTCCGTGGGACAGCCTTTGCTTTCTGGTCCAGAGTACAGATCATTAGTTGTCCCTCGGCGACACAGAAGAGGGTATCAGAAATACCCTCCGCGCCTGGACCCCCTACAGCAGCGGCACAGAAACTGTTGATCGTGCTCGGATGATAGGCAGGCTGGCATTCCGATTAGTGTCCCATATTGACCGCTAGTGGCAGATTGATAGTCGAATGGAACTCACATTGTTCTGGTCAGTGACCCAAACTCGCTGGAGCATATAATTAGCCGTCACAGGGTCTTGACGGCATGTCATTTGCCAGAATCCGTGGCCACAAGTTAGCAGGGCAAGGTTGCCCCTACTTTGCACCTTAACCGACGTGTGTCCTAATCGCTGTGGGTCCAGTTGCTTGAAGACTGTTACAAAGAAGGGTCAGTCTGGTATAGAAGTCATGGAGTGTGATTGCGTACCATCGAAAGATGCGGCTGTCTCGCTGTCTATCATTATTTCAAACGGGATCAAAATTCCGCTTCGAAGGCCGCACAACATGGTATATTTGTTTGACAGACTACCGCTAGGTGTCTTCATGATTGCGAGGCTGTCAATAGCCTTTGAGATATCATCGGAGCACTCCACAGCAATGTTTGTCTCAGACATAAAGGCAACTCTGTCCGTTACGCGGTATAACAACACCTTTCCATTGCCCGTGCCTATGAACACGTATGTGCACGAGTTCAATGTCTCAATTGACATACATACTGGGTCAAAGCAAATCGGCAAGGCTGGACCGATATCTTGGAGTTGAGCTTGCCCACCGCCTGAATCGAGTCTTTTGAGGTGGAGGTGTACGTCATGTGATGTTCGAACTGCAGCTGCGACAAGCAACGAGGATCCGTTGACAGCAGCCACTGCAATGTGGTGTTCAGGACCATATTCATGGCGATAACTGGACCACAGATCGGAGGTTGCTCCAATGTGGATAGCCTTGTCTGTCACCTGAATCACAGCTCCTGTGTCAGTGCATCCGGCGGCTAGAGTCTGCCTGCCATAGTCGAGGCCGGATTCCTTTTCATCAATAGCAGAGATCTCTTCGACGAAATCAGCGGCCAGGTATAGAAGCATCGACGAAACGGGATCAGATGTTAATATGAATATGCCTCCATTCATACTGTCTGACATGGTCCAAATGTCCGTCGTGCTCGACAGTTCTTCTAGAGAAACGACCAGACCGCTCTGTGCCTCAATGCCATGGCGAAGCTCAACCACAGCCCCGCGCGCGTAGGAAGAAGCCGAGCAAACAAAAAAGCGATCACCTGGGGTACCTGAGTTCAAAGCACTCTCATCCCGTACAATGACAGAATCCGTGACCGGCGTCCAATTCATGAACCGTTGGACACACCTTGGATGATCCCGGGCCTTTTGAACAAAAAGCCCGCCATCCCCTGTCGTACCTGCAGCCAGAAGTAGGTCGCCCCCTTCATAGCCAATGTCCAAGATATCGAATGCAGCGTCAACATCACAGCAGAGCTGCCCTAGATGGGTCTGATTCTCAACTTCGCCCTCATTGCCAACACTTAGATAAAACACCCTACCGTCTTCCCGACAGAGGTAGATGTCATCGTGTTGCTGATTGTATAGCCAGTTGCGTAATGGCCTTGCCCATCTAGTCCACAACGGTTGTCGCTGCGATTCACGATCAGGGACGGGAAGCGGGTACCTAGTGGGTTGCCTCCGGGGATCCAGTTTATTCTGATATACTGCCATCGAGGTCGTTGTAACGACAATAAATGAGGACGTCTTAGTCAACGGAATCAGCATCGTAGGCAGCCTGTCTTCAAGCGGTAGCACTTTCTTCGTCACTTTTGGGGCAGCCTGTCGTACTGATTCATCCGCGTTCCATTCGTAACAGACTGCAGACGTGACCTGGTCCTGGGCTATAAGTAGGAGTAGAATGATCTTATCGCCATCCTCGGGGCTGGGATATAAGAACTCTATGGCTATGATATCACCATCGACACGAAAGAAGCGTTCCTAGAACCAGTACCAAGTTACCGGTTAGTGGCCACAAGTGATTCACAAGCAGCGTTATACACATACCTCTGCTATCGGGTCAAGTTTATTTTGTGCCATCTGCGACTGGAGAACGGCGGGCTCCTTGAGGACGAAGACTCCAAAATAGTCACAGGAAGCGCTAACTGCAACTACCCGGGATCTGCCAGAGCATATCTTAGTTAATCGATCATCGTTGAAGTCGAGATACTCACCTGGGCTCTACAGCAATGTTTCGACCGAATCTTTCAAAGGCACTGACATCATTTGGCAATGGTCGATGGTGGTATATGAACTGGTCGCCAGCATTCCAGTAATATAAGAATGCGAGCTCTCTCGAAGTGAGGCTTAGCACCAGGATCTGAGGAGGCAAGTCTCTGTGCATGTTCGTGTCTGCCGACATGGTCGAACTACTAGCACCCAACCTCATCTGCGCTTCCCAAGGTAACTCTGTGCTCACATTGATGACTTTGGCGGCCATGATATGCGAGTCGAAATCATTCTTGGAAGTGACTTCCTCGAGATGGACGCCTGACACCGCTTCCTTGATCTGGAGACATCTCTCGCCGACGAAAACGACGTCGTTTTGGTTTTTACCCCGTAGACGCGCGGGTAAAACCCACTGTATGATAGGGCTTGATACCAGGGTATGTGAGAGGAGTCCGACCTTAGTTTGTTCCTTTGCATATAGGTCATCTGCTTCAATGTCCATGGGGTCTCCGCTGAGGCCGTTCCCAGATCGATCTCCAAGGAGATCGGGGCCTATCCTCGATTGAGCCATGATGGGCCGTTAAAAACGCCCGGAAGATGAAGAAGATAAAGAGCGATGATAAGTACTGTTTGAATGGCTAGCTAAACGAAAAGGACTGGCGAAAAATGGTCGTAGACGGAGCAGGCTTTGTGATTGGTTTCGAAAGCTTGGAAGACTCCTCTGATACAGGGACGAAGGAGAAGTCGAAGAAAGACCGGGGAATAAATGATGCTACGGCTCGTGCAGTCCTGCCTTAACCATGCTCAAGGCAGACCAGGAGCCACATGCCACTGTGGAGAAAAGACTGAGAAGAAAGATCGGTGCTGAATGGACACAGCGCGCAAGACTGCTCCGCAAGTGTAGCCAGGAGAAGCAATCTGCAAAAACATGAATAGTGTCATGCAGAGAGATAATCTGTTCTGATCTGTGAGTTGAATTCCGAAACAGATCAACCCAATTTTCGAGAATGTAGTAACCCCACAATGCAAGTTTCCTGGTTCTGTGAACCACCGGTTGCTGCGTGCTGAAGAAGGGAACGATATCAGTGCCTCATAATTTCATCAACTGTAACCGAAGCAGTGATCCCGTAATCGCATTAATCTCAAAATGCTTGGTATACTGAGAGATTGGGCGTCAGCCTTGCGGGTTTGGCTGCAGTTGCTAACCGCGAAATCCCAGTGCGGTCAATCTGCGGGAGAATCGACTAGCGGGTATGTTTAGTTCTTAGTATGATGCCATAGGCCGCAACCTTCAAACTTGCAGCAGTACTTTTCAGGCACACATGATGAAGAAGCGCGCAAGGTCTTCGGGCCAAGACTATAGAAGATAGCTCAGCAGAGCATGGTTGAATTGATTGATTGTAGATCAAATATATTCATCAGGCTGGCCGCGACCTTATGAATGACGAGGGGTGAACACGGTGACGTGATGTGCACAACAACTACCAGAACGCCCGGAGGGGGAGATGGAATTGATGCGGATCATTCCAGTTCGATGCCTGGCTGCCTGCTTACTTCTTTGGGCGGTCGGGGGCAGAGCGGAGTCCACCGATCTGGCAAATCACGGGACACGGTCGCTTGATGGCCTCAGGCCGAAAGAATTGTCTTCTTTGGGACTTTTCCCGATGTAAAGAGCACTTCATTCTCCCCGAGTCTTTCTTCCAGTTTCTCTGGAACCAATATTTGTTTCAATGCTTTGTCATTCCTGTACTCAATGGCATCGGAATGGACTACAGGGTTCTTTCCTTCGCTCAAATATAAACTGCCAACAAGCCTAGCGGCATGACTTGAGGTTCAATCGTCATCTGCATACAAGTAATTTTCCATTCGTCGATCTTGCCTAGTGCGCATCCAGGTGGAGTTATAGATAACTAGCACATTGCCGAACGAACCTGTCAGCCCTCCTCCGGTTCTCGTCTTCCTATACCTTCTTCATTCTTTGTTATATCACAAACGGCACGGCTTGGTCCCAGACGAGGTCGGCTAAGACATTCGTTGCCTGCCTCGGCAATAATGGATCAGGACCAGCACCCGTTCGACGAAGCGGGAGGCGGCCCGGAACTGGTCAACGAGAAGAAGCAAAATGATGTAGTAAATGAAGGATCTCTACATACGACCGATTCGGTGGATGAGGCAAAGGAGGCCCGTGCAATCGAAAAGACGAACGCCATCCGCCGCGCATGCGACTTGCGTGACTTCGACGCATTAGTTTCCTATGCTATTTCTGAAGGTGGCTTCTTGAATGACGAAGTCAGAAGAGTGGCTTGTAAGTCTTTTGTTCGAGCTTCAGGTCCTACCGGAAAGTCACTGACATCGTCCCTGCCTAGGGCCTATTCTCCTTCAGTGTGATCGAAGGGAGTCGAGTCACGACTTCTCGGGGTGGGAAGACCTGTCACCCCATGTAGATGAGGAGCAGATTCAGCTGGATGTCAACCGGTCCTTTGTGTACTATCCTGACTGTACGCTTTCCCCGATCTAGAGCAGCACTTTAAGTACTAATTACCGAGATAGGTTCTAGTGAAGAGCTTTCGGCGAAAAAGGATGAGTTGTCACAACTAATCAAGCGAGTCCTGCGGAAATATCCCATGCTATGCTACTTCCAAGGGTACCATGATATCGTGCAAGTACTACTACTTGTGCTTGGCAGCCACGAAGCTGCTCCTGCTGTTGCGCAGATCTCCTTATTACGGATCCGCGACTACATGCTTCCAACTCTCTCTCCTGCATTAAAACACCTACAACTACTGCCCGCGATTATCGAGAGAGCCGACTCTCCGCTACGGCATCACCTTGCCGAGATCCAGCCCTTCTTTGCCCTTGCGGCCACTCTGACATTGTATGCCCATGACATCCAAGAGTATAGCGACATTGCCCGCCTGTTCGATTTTCTGCTCGCCGAAGAACCAGTAGTACCGGTCTATCTCTTCGCCGCGATCATTCTCTCCCGGAAGAAAGAGCTGCTCGAGATACCCGAAGAGGAGCCAGAGATGCTGCATTTCACATTGTCCAAGCTACCTAATCCGCTAGACCTCGACGGTCTGATTCTCTCTGCAGTGCGCCTCTTCAAAGACTATCCGCCCGAGTCGTTGCCATATGGGGCCTGGAACCAGATACCATCGTGCAGTGCGCTCAAGTCATCTCGGGGTCTGGAGCAGACGCATAGCAAAGAGGAGGCTCTGAAGCTCTTCAGGAAGCAGGTACGGCAGCTGCGCTACGAGGAGTTCAGGGACAAAGCAGTTACTTTCCTGTGGGATCACAGAAGGACAATCGGCTCGGTGGCTGTCACCGTCTTCATCGGGGCGATGTCGATCTATATAAGATGCAAGGGGCTCGACAGTACAATCTGGTCGTATCTAGGCCGACTGAAATCGGCCCTGCAATATCGCGGCTACCTGTAGTCCTTCGATACCATTCCGACCCATGTGAACATGTTCCAGAAAAAGATCAATGTCTCGAGGGTATTTATGTATTGAGAAGTGCATTGGCAGACCACGACATAGAACAACTTGCATATGTGTGTATAAATGATGGAAAGTGACTTTCCAATTCTATTTCTCCAAGAAAATTCATTGAGGTATCACGCATATTCTCATACTGGTAGGACTTGGAACGTGTGTAGTTTCAGCATTGCGCGGCCTGGAGAAGCTCGGCTCCACATTGTGGCTAGTGCGTGGCTGTCCCGAGCCGCTCGCTGATGTGTACTCTTCAGTTGCAACTCCCGCAACCTTGCACCGGAAACCCCGACTTCCCAAAGAACCACCTTTCCAGAACCAAGAACCCCTCCCTGAGGCCTTCAAAATGGCAAACCGGGGCTACGACGTGGTAGTCGATGTGGACGCCGAGGTAAGTGAGATAGCCAGCAAGGAGCGACGGATTGTCAGAGAACGTCTGCCAACTAACCACCGCGCAGGGTGACCTGGGCCACACCGACCTGCAAGAGGACCTTGAATTCCACCACTCAAGTAAGCAAAGAACCAACAACTCTCTACCCGGTCACAAGCATAAAGCGCAAAGCAAAGAACTCACGATGCGTGCGATATAGACTTCGAGCACGACCAACGCAGCGCGAAGATGCAAGCAGCGTCGACGCCCTTCCTCAGCGGCGGCGGCGGCGTCGGGGGGAGCAGCACATCGCGCGGCGGCCGGGACCGATCACCGGGGGGCACGCCGACGAAACACACGTGGTGGACGATCCACTACTACGCGCAGTACTTCGACGTGGACACGAACGAGGTGCTGCGGCGGTGCATGGCGACGCTGTACCCGCGGAACAACTTCCTGGATGTGCTGGAGGGGAACGCGGACCTGTACGGGCCGTTCTGGATCGCGACGACGGTGGTGGTGATCCTGTTTCTGACGGGCACCATCTCGCAGTGGCTGTCCAACAACGACGACGCGCACTTCGCCTACGACTTCACGCTGCTGTCCGGCGCCGCGGGCCTGGTGTACGGGTACACGGGCGTCATCCCCATCGCGCTGTGGGGCCTGCTGAAGTGGTTCGGCAGCTCCAGCGCGGAATTGGTTGAGGCGTGGGCGCTCTACGGGTACTCCAACCTCGTTTGGATCGCCGTCGCGCTTGTCAGCTGGAGCCCGCTCACGGCCTTGAACTGGGCGCTCGTCGGCGTCGGCTTCGGCTGGACTGTCTTCTTCCTGCTCCGGAACTTGTACCCTGTGCTCAGTGCCACGGATGCCAAGGCTAGCAAGATTCTCTTGGTTTTGGTGGTGCTGCTGCATGCTGGGTTTGCGTTGGCGATCAAGATCTTGTTCTTTGCGTAAGTTCTTCTTTCCATTTGGTATATTTACAGTGGGGGTGATTATGTTTCTGGACTTGATGCTAATGTGTGGGGTGTGTTTCTTATCTACGCAGTCACGGAAGCCCGGTCTCGAAGAAGAACAAGAGCGACAATGGCGATGGCAATAACGAAAAGGGACAGATGCTTATGTTCTAGAAGTCTACAGAGGGGTGGGAAAGAGCGTTGTCGGTCTTTTGTCCTTGTCCCTTGCAGACACTATGTATGCCTCCATCTGTTACCAGAAAGGAAACCAAACGAACAGCCGCATCTAGACCATCTAGACACATTTGCTCAGGTAGCACGATGTCATGGTCATGATCGCCCCTTCAAATCTGTATCTCGGCGTCCATTGCGATCACAAATGGTGAACTGTGTTTCTTTGTCTTGCTCTTGGTGTCATTCCAAGCGACTGCGTGTATGGTTGTATTCCGGAAAGAATCAAAATTGACGAAGGAAGATAATTTTGAATTTTACAATAGTATTTCGATTGCAACTTCATCCGAGCAGCCAACTATGGACACTTGACTTCGGCCATAATGTTTTATCATTCCAACGCCGTGTAATACCCTACGTTGCAATCCGGTCGTAACAACCCCAGCAGCGCTTCCCTCCAGCAACGCAGAAAAACCGTGAACAGGAGAATCGTTTACTTGAGCTTCTTCTTGGGGCGGAGCTGGTTGGTGTGACCGCACTTCTTCTTGCGGCAGTTGGTGGCACGAGGGGGGAGACGAGCCTGTTGGTGCGGGGGAGGGGTCATGTCAGCAAACAAGGGTGCGCGCTGGAGAAGGCGATACACAGCGGGACGGAACGTACGTAGCACTTGCGGCAGATGGACTTCTCGCAGTTGTACTTGGAGGCGAGGGCCTTGAGGGAGGGCTCGATGATACCACCACGCAGACGGAGGACGAGGTGAAGGGTGGACTCCTATAGATCCAGCAAGCAGAAGGGTTAGCCAAGATGATTTCCTCCACAGGCACACGCATATCAGGTCGTTTGTAGTTTCGCAGCACTGGGTTTCTTTCTCATCCCCGCATTCGTCATCTTGTCACACGGCCACTGGCGATGATGCGGAAGCAACTAGATCCCAACAAGCCCGATACCGGATCAAGCCCATCATCAAGCAAGCACAACCACAGGCGACCATGTCGGACAAGACCAGCCGATGCCTTCCATACCACACGAGTCCCCGAAAGAACCTCAACCCATCCGAAAGACCCGAAACCCAGGCGAAGCGAAACAAGCGTTTTGGACCGAAGTGCCAGAGAAATGGATTCCGGAAAGAGTCGTTCATACCTTCTGGATGTTGTAGTCGCTCAGGGTGCGGCCATCCTCGAGCTGCTTACCAGCGAAGATAAGACGCTGCTGATCCGGGGGGATACCCTCCTTATCCTGGATCTTGGTCTTGACGTTGTCGATGGTGTCGCTCGACTCGACATCGAGGGTAATGGTCTTACCCGTGAGGGTCTTGACGAAACTATATTATTCGAAAAAGCATCACTGGTCAGCGACTGATTTTGTCCTCTTCTGTTCGTCCCTCATATCGTGTTTTGTTGTCTATTGATTCCTTCTATTCCTCTTGTTCCTTCGATATTGTATTGCGTTGCATGACGTGGGAGTATTCGGGCGATTTCATCCAAAAGACTTGTGGAGAGGAAGAACCTACATCTGCACTGGAAGCGCGCGGAAAAAACGACATGTTAGCTTGCGATTCACAGGACGTGAATATGGCCTCCCATCAATAACGAGTGCTATACGTACTGGCTGCGGTTTTCGTTGTTGCTGGCTGACGATCTCGCTGAATGGGTCGGTCGGAAGAGGCGATGTCAATTTCACGATTTCTCGCTTAGCAGGAGGTGGACGGGCCAGGCACGTGATCAGGGTTTAGGGCAGTCTGGTGCCGTTCCGCTCGGCGGCTCCCCCTCCGCAAATGTCTCCATACTCATAGATCATCATACATCATCTAGTAGTAATTCCCTATTTATCTTTATCTGCCATTCGTAGGATTGCTTTTTCTTTAATCCTGGGCTGCGGGTATATGATGTGAAGCTTTGCATTCTGGTTGGCTCATCCTTTTCAACATCTGCCGCCAGTAGTTTCTCCGCTACCCATCTCAATGCATAATCTTTGAAACTGTATCACTTCCATTGTTTTGGTCTTGGCTCCATTGAGACTATTCAAAAAGATTGAAACTTTCACATGCTCTCGAGTCCCCTCGGAGAAACACAGTCATACAACTTCATTTGGATGCTCTTGGATGTATATGTTTCTTCACTGCCCATCCTCGGACTCTGACATATCTGCGGCATCCATCTCGCTTGTTTCACTGGACAAGTCCGTGCCCAACGTATCTCTGATAGCTTCGACCCGTCGGTGCTCTTCTAGCCACTTGGTTATCTTATGTTCGGCCTGAGACACCGCGCGAACCAGAGTGGAGAGCGAGATCCCAGCTATCTTGGCGGTGGTCTCGAAGAAGGGCCTTGCCATATCAGGAAGATCGGCCTCAGTCCGGTAGCGCGCATAGGCGGAGCCTGGCCGGGGCGTATCAATGCTCTCTCCCGTAATGACCTTCGTCGACTTCAGCTGACTTGTAGAGATCCTCAGCATAGCAAGTAGAGCTTCCGCTTCATTACCCTCTACCGGCGTGCTGCCTGCCTGATTTTCGTTTGCATTGATGTTGACTGGGAAGAAATCGGCCAATGGATTTTGCGCTGGGTGAGTGTTAGCCTCATGACTTCAGAGGGGAGCCTTTCTGGGACATCATACCTTTGCTGTGGTCGAGCCACGAGCTCTCGTACCAATTCATATACTCATCTAGCTGAGAAGGGGTCATACTCAGAATGTCTTTCTCGGTCACCGAGATCTCGTTCCCTTTGCCCAGTCGGCCTCCAGAAGTCTCTTCGCGGTCGAAGTTTCTCTGATTTTGCGCCCAGAGCGCCCAATCAACGACCTGAACTGAAGGTTCCTTCGGAGAGAGAGGGTATCTGTTGTAGTCGTCGAACGGGAACAAAAGTTTGGTGGAGATGACAATCAGGACAACTATTTGTACTTCCGGTAGTTGCAGCGGTCTCCTCCTGCCATGTGTACCCGTGGGATACTCAAAAGAAAACCCCAGTAAATGTTGCAGTCTTTTGACAGCGGGATAGATGTCGACTAAGTAAATGTTATTAGCACGGAATGCGACATGTTAGCAGCGTTCTACTCACTCGGCAGCGCAAGTCGTTTGATGTATCTATACAACAAGAAAGGCCAGTTCAAGGGCGGAAAGTGCATGCCGAACCTATGGTGGTAGTACGACAAGAGATCCGCCACGGCTCCATGAAGATGCTCCGCCTGAATCAACTTCTGTCCGATGGTCAGGAATCATCATTCTAGCCGCGATAGATGCAATTTGTCCTTACCGTAGTTTCGAGGATAGCAATGAATTGGGGCGGCAGTCTGTCTCGCATGTCGCGAGGTATATCTTTAATGATCCTGATGAAAGGTATTTCTCCTCGTATGGCCATCCTACATCAAGTTCAGATCAGTACATGAACGATAGCGATTCCGGACGGCCGAGTAGCATTACCGATGAAAGCCCTCAATGCTCACAGGAAGTCTCATCAGGAGCGCGGCGATATAGCAGAGGGCAATACTGTCGATGAGCCGAGGCCATTTTGTGGGCGTTGTACCGAGCTTCGTGTCTTGAGGGTCATCGAAGCTGGAAGCCGGCTGAGAACTGAAGAATCGTGGCTCATCGTCCTCCTCCGATAATTCATTGACTTGGTCCGCGAAGGTATCCAGATGAAGGGCCCATAGATCTCGAATCACGTTCTATGTGTTGCCCACCCCTTTCGTCAGCCGCGGACGGCGAACACGGAGATTTCCCAATTGGGAAAGGGAAAGCATGCATACCTCAAACTCTGGCGGAAAGCCGCGGCTTTGGACCAAGGTGTAAGATTGTTTCCAGAGGACTAGTTGATAGACCTGCAGAAACAAGCGAGATGCCTGACGACCCCGGTAGACTGCCTGATGTTAGTCGGGGGCGCATTGGCTAGACAATACATCGCTGTCTGGGGAAGGGGGATGCTTTACTCCTTTGGGTCTTTTCGACCGCCGCTTTCTTCACGCGACTCGTTCGGCCTTGCGTCCCAAAATCATCTCCATCGGCTTCGACTTGTCGCCCCTAGTGGTATTGGACGTCAGAATTGAAGGATACCAGTGGCAGTGGTGGCCTGATCGGCAATCCCAATGCGCTTAAAGGTGGGGTTGGATGGAAGGAAGTCATAATCATCTCATACCTCCTGTTGATGACCCCGCCTACAGAACCAGAGGCCATTGTCGAGGTAATACCGCGTTTCACGGCACCCTTCCTGCCCACAGACGCCTCGCGTGATGTATTCCATCCAGGGCAGCACTCTTCATTCTCGTGGTTACGGGTGGGGTGAAGTGAGGACGAGAGGAGGTAAATTCTCCCGTACTCATCAGATTTTTTTCTCCGCAACCGTTGGAAGTACAGTAGTTAAACTAAGTACAGTACATCGACCCGTGACAACACAGTATCCACATATAGTCAACTAACACAGGCCCCTACGGTATTTCAATTGCTTAGGATTATAGTTCTCTGCAGGTTTCCTAGACACAGGTGCAAAAAAACAGACTGAATGTGATCACATTACAGCTCGATTTACTACAAATTGGAGGATTCTGCTTTTGTTTTTTAGAACAATAAAAGGTTTTTTATTCGTAAAACTATCGTGAAGGTGCTGAACTCAAGAACTGTTCCTCTGACAGAGCACGCTTGATGCTGCCAAGTGATCATGACTAGCGTCACTGGCTCACATACCCAAGTTTATATTGAAGAAGATTATGTCGTAAGGTGCCCATGTATCACATAAGACCTGACACATGGGCGAAAACAGCAAGGCCTTTCTGAGATACAGAAGAGCTGACAGGGCAGTCAAAAGGTCCATAAACACGGTGTTTTAGTTCTTGGAAGCAGGAGCCTCCTTGACATCCATGCAGCACTGCTCGCCCATGGCAGTGAGGACAGTGACGTCTAGACGATATGGTTAGATCCGGACATCGACACCACCACATGGTAGCAACGGGAAGGTCACTTACTGCAGTCCTTCTCCTCCTCACGGAACATCTTCTCGATGCGCTCACCAACCTCACCCTCAGGGAGCTTGACGTCGTCCTTGGTGGCACCGTTGTCGTCCATCAGGGACAGGAAACCATCGTCAGTGACGTCGAGCTGCCGAGGTGTTAGCGGAACTGCATCTCCTAGAGGAAGGTAGAATTGCGGGGTACTCACGAGCTGGTATTCCTTACGGTAGACGTTGGGGACGTCCATGTTGTGGGTGGAGGGAGACAGATCCTCGTACTTCTTGCCGGTGAAGATATCAAGGGCGACAAGGTGGACCTTGGCGTGACCGTGCTTGCCAGTCTTGGAGGTGGACATGTCGACGATCTTGCAGGGACGACCCTTGATGACAACGTGACCGTTCTTGCGCAGAGCAGAGCACTGCATGGGGTAGGTGGTCGAGGCGCCGGCATCGGCGGACTCGAAGGTCTCCTGGTGCTATACGGTCGCGGCCAGTCAGCGATAGATCAATGACGGACATGTTGATGATGATGACAATGTATAATCCGGAGACGGAGGGCAGTATGAATATGCATTGCCTGCAGGAACAAGCGGGATATGTAGGTGGGGGTGGGAGGAGAGGCAGCACGATGCGAGGCTTCCAGAAGCCCAGAAGCCCAGCAGGTGCAGTATAGTATGGAGAATGCCGGATCTGGGAATAGCGATAAGAGCATAGAAATGCGGGCAGAACGTACCTCGTCAGACATGGTGATGGATTTGAAGGTAAATGCAAGGAAAACCTAAAGAGACAATGAGGAAGAGAGACGCTGAGGAGGTGAGGAGGAAGAGAAAAATGGATGGAAGGCAGAGAGGGGGAACAGGCGAAAAGAAATCGACAAATGGACTGCGAAAAAAAGGCACTTGTTGTGGCGGGGTTTTGTGGTCGCTAGTCTGTTTTGGGTTTAGAGTCGGAGAAACCACATCCGTGGTTGCTGTGGGTCGCCGTAGCATCTCGCCCTGCCCATCTGAACTAAGTTACTACTTACTAACTTGTATACTTCCCCGGCACTCACTTCTTGTTTGTGTGCTGTGCTTGCAAGCAAGTTCACCTGGCACCTTGTTTGCGCTTTCCTTCTATTTCAGGGTGTGGCAGGTCGTATTTGCTCTCTTGCTCAATCCCCAGGCGATTTCACCTACCCCCCCTCATTTGGGGATATCCGCGACCCCCCCTCAATGAGGTCCGGGAAGCTGTCCGGTATCCGCACCCTACTCCGTGCCCGCCATCTAAGATGTGGCTAGACCGCATTGCTGGTCATTCGACTCCCTCGGGCTCTCAGATTGACAGTCGCAGCAACTCGCCTCTACCCCGAAGAACATCCTCTCGTTTATCTCCCAATATACAAAACAATCGTCCTGGATCCAGTCGACAAGCTTCCTCCTTATCCGTCCTCCTGACTCCCAGTGATTCGACCACCTCCCTTCCCGCAACCGCAGCTCGTGACAGATCGCCGCTGAAACAAATCGCTGCAAGATCCCGCCCCTCCGATGTCGCTGACCCCCTCGATGTTCTGAATGGTATCCTTGGGAAGCAGAATGGTAAAAGGGATCTGTCTCCTGACGGTGACCTCAACGTCAAGCCTTCGGATCTCGTGGAGGACATCGATTTCCAAGGGCTGAGTCTGGAGGACTTCGTCGCGCAGGCAGACAACCGTAAACGGATTACCAGCACCGATGCGGGCGCCCAAACCGTCCAGCAATTCGAGAAAGAACGAGACAAGTTCCAAGATCTACATTCGGCTATCACCGGCTGTGACGAAGTCTCAAGCTCGGTGGAGACATATCTGAACGATTTCCAGAATGAACTCGGGGCTGTATCGGCGGAGATCGAGACTCTACAGTCCCGGTCTATTCAGCTGACGGCCATGTTGGAAAACCGACGCAATGTCGAACAGCTACTCGGGCCTGCCGTGGAAGAGATCAGCATCTCTCCCAAAACGGTGAGGTTGATCGCGGAGGGGCCGATCGATGAGAATTGGGTTAAGGCCTTGAATGAGATGGAAACCCGGGCGGCAAGCATTGAAGCCAAGGTCTCTGGCTCTAACAGCACGAAATCCATTGAGGACGTTCGGCCGCTTCTCAAAGACATCAAGAACAAGGTCAGTTGCCCTTGTGCACCCTTCGCAAAGCCAAGTTGACCTTTTGTGCAGGCCGTGGAGCGCATCCGGGACTATCTGGTGTCCCAGATCAGAGCACTGCGTTCCCCCAACATTAATGCCCAAATTCTTCAGCAGCAGCGGCTGGTAAAATTCAAAGATCTATATAGCTATATCTCCCGGGCTCATCCAGAGCTCACAGGACAAATCACGCAGGCTTACATAAATACTATGCGGTGGTACTATTTGTCGCACTTCACGCGATATCGCCAAGCGCTGGAGTCAATCAAGATATACCCCAGTGATCGAAATGAGATTTTAGGAGGAGATCCGTCGGCTCATAAGACAAGTAAGCTCAATGAGCCCGTCCTATATATTTAATATGTCGCTGACGATGCTAGGCTCTGCTGTCGCCGGTAGTCGTGCTGGGTCTGCTGCGCACGATCCCTTCTCCCTAGGAAGGAGAGTGGATATCATGCGGACTGGTGCTCAGATCGCTATTTCTTCATACCTAGCAGAGGAGGACAATTCCTTCCATGGACTTGAGGTTCCATTCCGGAATTTCAATCTGGCCGTGGTGGACAATGTGTCAGCCGAGTACTCGTTCATGACCGAGATGTTCTCGACCTTATCTTTCCAGCAAATTTCCCGCAAGGCCGTCGAGATATTCGAGCCGGTGTTTAGTCAGGGGCAGACGTTGACGAAGCAGCTGATCGAACATACCACGGACGCATTGGGCGTCTTGATCTGTGTCCGGTTGAACCAGCACGCCGCCTTCGAGCTGCAGCGCCGCAAGGTTCCCGTTGCGGACTCCTACATCAACGGGGTGAACATGCAGCTGTGGCCGCGATTCCAGGTCATCATGGACACGCAGTGCGAGTCGCTGAAGCGGGTGGCCGCGAACACGGGTCGCAGCGCGGTGTCGGCCTTGTCCCTGGCTGGGGGCGACGATCTGAACAAGTCCTCGGCGCCCCATTTCCTAACGCAGCGATTCGGCCAGCTTCTGCACGGGATCCTGGTACTCAGCAGTGATGCAGGGGATGACGAGCCCGTGGCCAACAGCTTGAAGCGCTTGACGGCGGAGTTCGACAATCTTCTCACAAAGCTCAGCCGCATCGGCGGCGACGCCAAGCGACGAGAACGGTTCTTGTTTAACAATTACTCGCTTGTACTGGCTATAATTAGTGTACGGGAGTCTCGTTACCACCTCAGGGACAACAAACATGCTGACAGGCCAATAGGATACCCATGGCAAATTAGCAACCGAGCAGAAACAGGTAAGTTGACCCCGATCAATTATCATTCTAGTTACTGACGCAACCAGCATCTGGACGACATGTTGAAGAACGTAGGGAAGCGACCTTGATAGATCAATAATCACATAATATGTTGCTTTTTTTAATTCCTGTATATACCGCGTGGTTCTGTTTTATATAGATCCTGAAGTAAGCGAGCGTGGTTAAAGCGCCCCTTATAATAAAGCCTTTCCATCTCGTTCACTATCCAAACAGTACAATCAAACCTACGCCCAATAAATGAATATCAATCAGCGAAGTAGACGCAGACCATGCACAATGTAAATGACCTTCCTTATCATCCACGACAGGGTCACGGGATACTTATCAACTACCCAAAATCGGGACCGGCGCCGACACCGACTTTCCCCACGGCGGATCCTCCCCTAATTAGAAGTTACTCGGTAAATCCATTGGCAACCCATCCCGGCGGGCTATCGATAACCAACCCGACTTCCATACTTGAACATAACATAAAACCTACCCTCCAGATCAACATCTACCCATTCATAATCCCACACCGCCGTATCCCTATATCCTTTAAATTCTCAATTGGAACCCGAATACCATTGATGAACAACAAAGAATGACCATTCGCCCCACCGCCCACTTCCTCACCAAAAGTGCCCGGCTCCTCTGCCGTCGCGGCTTCGCTAGCACGTCCGCGCCCCAGGCCGACGTCACCCATGCGGTAAGTGAATCGTCGAGTTGAGGGGTTCCTTGGGCACTTCAGGACGTTTCAGCCCCCGCTTTCCTGGTTTCAATTTGGTTTCCAGTTCGTTATGGCACAGGCTTATACTGATTTGCGAAGGTCATAGGCGGCGGGGTGGTCGGGTTAGCCATTGCGCGCGAACTGGCCAGTCGGCAGGGGACGTCGACGATCCTGCTCGAGCGGCATGACGCGCCGGGGACGGAGACGAGTAGTCGAAATTCCGAGGTGAGGATTGATTGCATCATTGTCCCCTTTGCTTTGTTCGTGTCTGCGTGGAGGAGCAGGATGATGGATATAGATAGATCGAGGGGGAAAAAAAAAAGTTCGGGAGGAATACAACTAATGAACCAACGAGCGCAACAGGTAATCCACGCAGGGCTCTACTACGGCACCGACACGCTGAAGAAGCAACTCTGCATCGAAGGCAAGGAGCTGCTGTACGACCTCTGCGAGCGGCAGAACATCCCCTACCGCCGGACAGGCAAGTGGCTGGTGGCGCAGGACGCAGCGCAATGGGAAGCGTGCCTACGGTTGCACGAGACGGCACAGCGGATCGGGGTGACGACGCGGATGCTGAGTCGCGAGGAGATCGCGCGGCGGGAGCCGGAGGTGCGGGCGCAGGCGGGGGTGCTCGAGAGCCCGACAACGGGGATCTTGGACAGCCATGCGCTGATCACGTACCTGCACGGCGACTTCGAGGATCGCGGCGGCGACTGCGCGTTCCGCACGCGCGTGACAGGCGTCCGGTACAACGGCCAGGGCCGGGGCTACGAGATCACGGCCGTTACGGCCGATGGGTCTGAGACGGCTATCACAGCTGAGACGGTCGTTAACAGCGCGGGGCATGGCGCGTGTGCTATCAACAACATGCTGCTGCCTGCGGACCGGCATCGCACCCCGCTGTACGCTAAGGGCACCTACTTCTCGTACGCGGCCTCGTTCCCCCGCACCTCTGTGCTGGTGTATCCGGTCGTGGCCAAGGCGCAGGCGGGCTTGGGCGTGCATCTCACGCTGGATATGGGCGGGCAGGTTCGCTTCGGGCCTGATGCGGAGTGGGTGGAGGATAGCGAGGACCTGGCGCCGAACCCGGCCCGGCTGGAGCAGGCGCTGCCGCTGATCAGGGAGTATCTGCCGAATGTGGATGCGAGCGCCATCAGTGCCTCGTATTGTGGGATCCGGCCCAAGTTGAGCAGGGAGAGCGGTTCCGCCTGGGCGAAGGGGAGCATGTTCCAGGACTTTGTGATCCAAGAGGAGGAGGGGTTCCCGGGGTTTGTGAATCTGTTGGGGATTGAGAGTCCGGGGTTGACGAGTAGTTTGGCCATTGGAAAGATGGTGAAGCGGATTCTCCACTAGATAGCTTAGCTTTGCTCTGTACAGTACATATTGATTTCCGTGGTAGAATTGATACGAAGCGATCAAGCGATGAAGCGATAGAAAAGCGTCAGAACGGTATTTCCATACAATGATGCAGAAGACAATACTAGCTATAAGGAGCAATCAACCATAGGAGCAAAGCAATAGTATTAACTCAGCAGAACCAGCCATTCAAACTATGAGTATACGCAAACAATCTCAGGCAATTACAGGCAAAGCGAAGCAACACGAAGCACAGCAAAGCAACACCCCCTCCCTATTGTCTTTGTCTACACAAGAACCTTAACTAGCGGACAGCTCCACCCCACACAACCTTAATCAGCAAGCTTGGACCACTCACTATATTCGCCATCATCAGAGCTGACGTCAAGACCTGCCGTCGAGACAAAGAAGCAAGAACAATGCAGCAAAATCATTGTAGCAATTGCAGCCATTAACCAAAGCAATGAACCAACAGTCCCAGACTACAATTACTTCCCTCAATTGACGTACACTACCAAGTGGAAGTAGCATTAGGTATCTACAGAGAATGCCAGAGGAAGAGAAATGGACCTGATAGTGGAATTTCCCAAAGCGGAAGTATAGTTGCCACCATGGACCCTTGCATGCAAGCAAGCAAGCTGTCACTGCAGTTTACGCGTAGACTAGCCCTGCGTACGGAGTATTGATCCTCCCTCAGCTCCCGGGGCCCTCCTATTCTTTCCACCCTCCATATCTAGCTTAGCAAGCTACACACCCCTTCGTCCCAACCTAATTCAATTCTCTATTCAACCCCTATACAATACCCCACATACACACATATCAAGCAATCCTCAATACAGCCCACAACCAACCTATCTATACCACCACGACCACCACACAACCACGACCTGGTACCATCCCACGGAGCCTATCCACACAACGAAAGCACAATGCCCCCAACAACCGAACCCCAACCCAAGAACGAAACAAAACACTACAACCCCTACCCCCCAAAACCCACCAAACCGACCACACAAACCCAAAAACCAACCCGAAAACGCCACCACCAAGAAGGAAAACCCCCTACAAACAGATGCTGGGACTGGCTTCTCCTCCCAGCAACAAGCAACACGCACTTCGCCAAGAACCGCGCGTCCTTCGAGACATACCGACGGGCGCCGTGCAAGATCGCCAACCAGCGGGTGCTGGGCGTGGGGACGGTGCAGCTGCGGGTGCGGCGGGCGCCGAACGATGCGCGCACGACGACGCTGGTGCTGCATGATGTGCTGCATATGCCGGATGCGCGGTGTAATGGGGTGAGTGTTGCCAAGTATACGGGGGATTTGAGTGCAGAGTATGGGGTTGGGGGGCGGAGGGGGAGTGAGGAACCGGCGGAGGGGGAGGAACCGGGGCAGAGGCACGCACACGCGGAGGGGCATGGAGAGGATGATACCACAATCCTCGAGGGTGCGGAGGTGGTTGTTGGGGTGGAAGGGGAAGGCGATGCTGAGCATCTCCAGGTTAGGCGGGCGAGTACCAGTACTATTAGCAGTGTGGGGAGTGCGGAAACCGAAACTTGTCCAGGGGAAGGGCTGTGGTTTGCAGACAGAAGGCCTGAGACCGGATGCTCGAGGGTCGTGTTGGCTGGGGAGCATCAAATGCTGGATATCGGGGATTTGGAGAACGAGAAGATGTTGAGGGGTCTTGTGATCTCGAAGGAGGAATTGGAGGTGCTGAATGAGAGGATCAGGAATCGATCGTGGGTTTGAAAAATGACACACAGGAATTTCATTATTGCAGTTAGTTATGGGGTATTGTATAGCGTCAGTGCGTATTTGTACACGAAATTGATCAAAATTACTACTGCAACCACTTTTCCGTGATCGTCCGTCTGGGCAATAAAGCCAGTGGAAACCTGTTCAGCCAGCTGATCAGTGCCACCACTATGCGCCGGTGCGTCCTCTCGAGCTTGTTTGATGACATAGTCAAGTCGCCCGGGTAAGATGCAGTCTAGTCGATGCTTCATTCCACGTCCATCAATACATCACTCATGATGTGAAGCACATATGAGAACTTGCGCACGCTCCATTTGCCAGCGTCTCGTAACAATCCAGCATAGTCCAGCAAAACGCGTCGTGCGGGTTGGTATCCGCCTTGGATGGGTATCCCGCGTAGGAACACTGTGCCCCCATTGCGGATAAAATTCACAGCAGGCTCTTCTGACGGCGGGAAATGCTGGTTCCCCTGCGGCACCATGAAGTTGGTAAACCCCTCCGTGCCCACCTTCTGCCAGTCGATGTCATCGAATAGCTCAATCGCAGTGCCCCCTCCCTGCGGATCCGGAATATTAGGCACCATGAAAACATAGAGTCCCAGGACTAGCGCTGCGGAGAAGAGGGAAAAGACCGAGTGGAACATCATATGATCCGAGGTCTTGCGGTTAGTCAACACCTTGTAGATGTGGGCCGCGTGCAGACAGGCTCGTCTGGCGGCTGGTGTCTGAGACCATGCGGCAATGTCATCCAAGGCTTTCCGGGCAGGGGCTGGACCTGATCGTCCCGCCGCCAAATCAAAGATCTGGGTGTCCGCCGACAGCGTCAAGCACATATTATGCCACGTCACAGCCGCATTGGGATTCAACCGGCCGAGTATGTCTCCATATTTGCCGGCAATCTGCAGCTGAAGGGCCGCAAGGCACCTAGCACGAGCGTCCATACTATAAGTGTGGCACGGCGCATAGGGAAACTGCGCTCGGTTTGAAAGCAGGCGGTAGTAAGCTTCTGATAACCGCAACTGCACCAGTGAGAGCACTGCATGCATACAGAAGTCGTCCACCGGGGTTTCTAGTTCGGGTAAGCCGACATTTTCGGACGGTGCCACTATCGTAGGCATGAGCATGCATTTGCCGCTGCAGATCAGCTGCATCCACCGCATAGCAGTAATGGCTCGGAAGAGTGCGTCGTCGCACGGCAGTATTAATTGGACCGAGTCGGGCGCGATGATAGGACTCGTCGACATGAATGATGAGTACCACGAATCCAAGAGCAATAGACCGGTGATTAATCTAATCGATCAGCCCGGATACACAAAAATGAAACGATGCACCAACCTTTTGACAGATTCTACCTTGCTCCACGCCTTCCATCGGGTCTCTACATCGCTGAAGGTGTCGAAAAGATTCATATCAAGCAGTTGCCCTTCCGTGGCTGCGAATAAACCATGTCTTTGCGCAATCTAGGAGATTATTAGCTCCGCTAAGCTAGCCCCGTTGCAGATACCACTCACGGATATGAGATTGACATAGAGCATTTGGCATTTTGCGAGGTGTTCCTTTTCCTATTGACTGTCAGCGACTCCCAGCTTTCCTCAATGCCCCTGAACTTACCCCAGTCATAGCAGCCAGGTTAAGGAAGATGAAACAGGCAGCAAAGGTAGAGACCGTGCAGACCGAATTCTCCACCCCCACGGAGCATTTAGCCAGGTCAACCGTTAGGCGCTCGAGCATCAACTTGACATTCACCTATTAGCACGGCACTAACCACGCGCGGAGGCATGCTCGCTCGCTCACTCACTGAGAAATTCTTGCAAACAAACTCCATCGTCCCTCTCGTCCCCAACAAAACCATTCCGATAAGACACATGGAATACAGTACCGAAGGGCGGATATTGCTGGCGGAAAAACTGGGGACATGTATGAATGGCACCAATGGGTGAAATTCGCGAAAGTAAAGATCAAGCGCCATATCGAGGACCTCAGCCGGAGGGAAGTTGTGATTCTTGAGAAGCGAACCGGAAGCCATAGGGGGAAGCGGATTGGCCCCAGACAGCGTATGTGGCTGCGACTGTTCCGGTTGCCCAAAAGCCATGTATAGACGTTGCCGACACGCTTCGTCAAGACCATACCGGGACCCCTGCGGAAGACCAGCTGGCCCACTGGGTACTGGTGCTGCTGGTAGGTTGAATATATTATGCAAGTCATTGCCGGCGACATCGCGCCACAGGCTGTTCATGAGGCGACCGGTGTTATTCGAGGGAGCAAGCCAATAGCGTTGCACGCGGGAGAATCGCTCATTTGGAATCACCACCCCCGTTTTCGAATTCTCGCTGTCGGCGGATGATTGCTGCTGTTGATGCTGCTGGGGTGTTGCCACGGAATCTTCGGCTGACAGGCTAGTCATCGGGTCCAACATCATGTCTAATGAACCGTGGTGTGAGAGCGAGTCACCGCGGGGTTCCAGCCAAAATTGCAGCAAGTCATTCTGCATCGGATCGAGGATAGTTCCTCGATAGCATTGCTGATCAGAACCAGACATATCGTTCCATCCGAAGTACTGCTGTTGCCCATCGGTCATCATCTGATTGGCCTCTGGTTCCGTGCGAGGCTGATGGGTGCTTATATTGGCCAGAAAATCCAGCGAAGAGGACGGAATACCCGCTGTCGCCGATAGCGACATGCCGCGGGCTGTCGGGAGGTGCTGCATGTGTTGGATATTGTTGGGGCTCATCTCCGGTAAGGACTGCTGATGAGTCCCATTCGACACGCTCGACGTGCGATCATCATGCGATGCGGCGGCCGGCGTGACGGTCTGGAGATTCTGCGCATCGCCCGTCGCCTCGGTGCGGGGGTTCTTGTGGCCTTTGGCATGGCGACTTAGGACATCACTGTGAGAGAAGAGAGTGTCAGCGTCAATGATTAGACTCTGTATGCAAGAACCGGAGAGAGACAATTGCACTTACCTCCGCGAGAAGCGCTTCAGACAGACACTGCACTGGTACGGCTTCTCTTTCGTGTCTAGCAAGGATGAACATCAATTCAGTAAGCACCGAGGTGAGATTGACATACGCGACCGTTCATGGCGCTTGAAATGCTCTGTCTTCTTGAATTGCCGGTCGCAGATGGTACACTGCTTCATGACCATGATTTTGCGCGTGGGAGAGCCACTGGAGTGGAGGTGTCAAGAAGACAGTCACACAGAAGGATGCATTGAGGTTGCACCATGTGGGAAAGGGATAGATTGGAGGTGGGGAGAAGGGAGGAGATAGAGATCTGAGAGAGTGAGAGGAGAGTGTGAGGGGCAGATGAGATGAGATGAGAGAATGAAGCAGAAGAAGCTTAAAGTCAACGGGAAATGGGGCGAGTTAACTCCGAACTGGTCAAGCGTGGGATTTTTTGCCGATCGCAGAAAGCGTGGGGCAGGAAGTGGTAGGAGTAGTTGTAGTCGAAGTGAAGAAGTTACTAGGGACTCACTGCTCACTACTCACTCAGTCATCCTAACTATGGGCAAAACTGGAAATGGCAGCGTCATCTTCTTCCTTCAAACCAAGGCAACTTCAAAGTGTGTGTTAAGAGTAGCTTCCCCATGGGGCTTAGTGCATGCGATACTCTCCGCTAATCTCCTCGTTGACTTTCTTATCTTAGCTTTCTTACTTTTAATCCATCTGCCACAGTTCCTTCCAACGCACTGTTGAAACGAAACATCCTTACATTGCTGGCTACTCTGTCATTGATAGCCCGTGTCGATTACATAGTCTAACAGCCTGGCATACTGGAGTTGCTCGATAGCTGCTTCCTGGAGTAGCTCCCTTACAGTCATCCAACTCGGTTAGACAGACGACTGGGGAACGTGATACGCTTCGAGCTGTTGGTTCCGTGCTTCTTGCTCAGTCCTGACTTGCTAGAGTATCTCCTCAAGTTAAGGCAAGCAGAAAACTTATCCTCCTTCAGGTCAACATGGTGTGAGAAGTCTCCACGGTTACCGTTGCGAACGTACCGAAAGGGCATCCCAAACCTTGGGAATACTCCTGATTCTTGAAAGTGCGGCATCGTCCACGCACTTGCCCCGAGAGTAAGAAAGGTTGACTACTCTCTGTCATGATAGTCATTGAGTCATCATATCTGATTGGGTGGTGCTTCATCTGCGGGTCTAACCCCAAGAGACAATTGTAGTTGGCAGCAGGGGAGGACAGAGCCTGAAGCCATGTGGGAGGGAAAGGAAGGGACTCGGGCGCTGTTGAGCCAAGTTCCTCTATACCGTAGGAATAATACGTTCAATTTTCGATCTATCTACAGAAGCATTATCATATCTACTCCACCGCCAACACATCGTCCACCATCCGCATCGATGCCCCGAGGTAATTCACAGGGTCACACAGCTGGCGCAGGCGCTCCTCCGTCAGCTTGGAGGTGACCCTCTGGCTTCTGCAGCAAGCACTGTAAAAGCGTCTGCTGCGTCTCGATACTCTCGCGACACGCCTCGTAGACAACGTCAGGGCTTTCTGACGGCCGACCTGCGGCGCCAGGCCCATCATCACCGCCTCAGCCACGATCAACCCTTTAGTGGAGTGCAGATTGGCCATCATCTGCTTGCTATGCACACACAGCCCGGACAGCGCGAACCGCGTCTGCGCCAGCGCGCCAACCGCAATGACAAAGCTCTCCGGCACCGCCACCCACTCCAGATGCCGGGGGCCGGAGGCGCGCTCGAAGTCCGCCACCAAGCCAGCGAGAACCAGACCCGCATTCGAGCGGAGGATCTTCGACGCATCCAAGATCACCTCGCTGGATATGGGGTTGCGTTTCTGCGGCATGGTGGACGAAGCGCCGCGGTGCGGGACGAAGGGCTCGGAGACCTCGCACAGCTCATTCGACGACATGAGGATGATATCGAGGGCCAACTTACCCATCGACCCGCCCATCAGCGCCAGGAAGTTGACGATCTCCGCTACCCCGTCGCGCGCCACATGCCATGTGATCGGCGGGTTCTCGAGCCCCAGCTCCTCGGCCAGGCTGGGAATCTCCAAGCATCTATTGCGGGGATGCGGAGAACATTAGAGTTCCCCTGGCGACCCAGCAACTTGTCGTCATTGTGTGGGGCCGGACAGTTATATGCACTTACGCGTACTTCAAGTAGTAAGATCTCCAGGCTGTAGTCACATGATTCCCGATGAGGGCGTTCTTGATATGACCAACAGTAACTGGATGGTCGCATATGCGAGACAGCGCGCGGAGGTGAGACGGAGCAGGAACGAACTGATCACCTCTTATGTTACAAATATATACCACTTAAGGATGTGATGATTGTGGTGGGGCGGTTTCCCCAGACGGAGGCCAATCGGCTATAGGTTCAGCCGATTGTCTCCTCCTGTGCTTGGGGTAACTACTGGTAAGCTTCGCATATGAGGCATTTAGCATTCATGGTCCTGTCTGATAAACGTCGTCGCTCTGGAACCAAACAGATAGAGCAATCCCTGAGGTAATCCCTCCACATGAAGTGCCAGACTCGATTATAACAGCTCTCTCACATCAGATATAGCATAACAGCAATGACCCGAGCTCATAACTAAGAATATCGAGACTTGAGCATAATTTTTGCCATGAAAACTGCTATGCCTTCCCGTGTTTTCAATTCGTCTGTCAAAGACGAGGGCGAACCTCCCACAAATCTGCAATTGAAATGTTTTGCCCGGGGGGCAGACACAGCCAGAACCTGTCTCCGAACTCGATGTCCGGCAAGATGGAAAGAAGAGTAGTGTCCCGGGTGTCTGTGAGTTCCCGGATGTCTTTGTATTCACTGGTTTTCTGTTGCTGGATCCATTCATAGAGGACTTTGAGACTATAGCCGTCGTCGGCATCGTAGTTCCACCACTCCATGGTCACGGCCGTGACAGATCGAATCCGTGCATCTTTGGTCCGGGCGTACTTGTCCAGGCCCCAGAAGAACCTCTTCGCGTCTTCCCGGGTAGCAGCGGTCAAGAGCCAGCGATGCCACTCGCCCGGGAAATTGCCGGTGTAGCGGTTGGAGATATGGACGTAGTAGGGCATTTTGATGAAATGAAGATGTCAAGCGTGGTGGGTGAAGCTGAAGGACGTCGATGTCTTGCTGGACAATGGGTGGGGTTTCACTTTGATATAGTACAAGATGAGGGGACATGGGTGCATCAAATTGACGTCATAATTGATCTGGATGACAGCCCCAACAGAATTCCAAAGAGTTCAAACTGGCAGATATGGGCGTACCCTTATCTCTCTTATCTCCAGCTGGTGATAGATTTCTTCAACCTTTCGTAATAGCTGAGTCTGTCTGCCTCAACTGCAGGGATGTCGAGCTAATTGGAAGCTATTCCCGCTCGCTCATCAGAACCAGATATTCGTGTCTAGCACATTGAATCAGTCAAAGAGCTGACTCTTGGGTGGCAGTAATGATGGTGGTGCCCGGGGCAACAACACGGCCGGGGCGGCCAGGGATAGATGTTACGCGAGCGCCATGTTGCGCTTCGGCCACAGAGACTTGGATCTCCATTTTCATCGCCTCGAGAATTGCTACCACCTGGCCCTTCTCCAGCACATCGCCCACATTGACCTGCACCTTCCATATGTTGGCATCCGCAGGGGATGCAATTCTCACAACATTGGTAGAGCAATATCCCTCATCATCCCTGTCCTCATTCTGGCCGGCAGCTGCAGTCTTGGCCGCTCTCCACTCGTCGAACAGCCGCTGCTCGAGCCGATTCATCTCCTCCACCGCGACGGCCTGCCGTTTCCGCCACTCTCGGTAGGCCGAATTTTGCGCGGCCGCATCGAATTTGGCAATGTAGTGGTCCATATCAAGCGTCGTCTGCATGATTTGGAAGCTGTATCGGCCAGCCAAGAAGTCGCGTTCCACTCGGTCAAAGTCGGCCTCGCTGACCTGATAGAAATTAACAATATCAAACTGATCGAAGAGCCAGGGGCGGGTGGGCGAAAAGCCTGGCCGCGTGCCCGCCGTGTCCCATGCGCCCAGTGTGCGGCCCATCAGCTGGTAACCCCCTGGAGAGTCCACGGGATAAAGAGCGACCAGGGAGCCGCCGAGCCCGATCGCGCCACTCGGGGTAAACACTCGATTAGGGTTGTATTTCTGGCCGGTGTACTGGTAGCGCGGGTCGAGAGGGAACATGATCGGAGTCCCGACGAAGAAGCCCACCGCGACCGTGAGCCATGGGGTCTTGAGCAGGGAGTCGAAGATATCTTGGCGTGACTCGAGGGCATTGGCTTCGCGCAGGTAGTCGACATTGTCCGGAAGATAGGCGGCCGTGGGCCGGATACTCTCGATGTACCGCTGGGTGGCTTCCCGAATGCTTGGGTGATCGAGGCACAAGGGCAGGTGAATCTCGCGCACCGGAATGCGAAGTCCAGATACCTCGGCGATCTGATCACTGGCCTCAACGAGGGTGCATAGCATTGCAGCTTGAGGGTACTGGAGCGGATCGTAATGCACGGTTAGGGTGGCGATGTTCGGCTCGAGTTGGACCCCGTGAAGGTCTCGACTCTGTAGCTGTTCGGTAAGAAGCTTGACACAAGCAGTATTTCGCAGATCAGCGACTTGTTCGCCATATTCGACGATAATGCTGGTATCACCCCCTTGGCGAAAGGTCACGCGAGGCCGTTCGAGGCAGGCAGACCTGACTTGAAGAATAGAGGCTGTCGCTTCGTTACCCAGATCGAGCTGGAGCGAAGGGATGGTAGCCTCCTCTTGGCCTTGAGCATACGAAGCAACAGCCTGCAGGTAGGCGTTCTTGGCCAGAACCACTTCCAGCGCGTTGTCGAAGGTGGTCGGACAGAATCGCACCGCGTCACCCGCCTTCAATTGACCAATCTTCCACATTTCGCCGGAACATACAGTAATAGGACATGCGAAGCCTCCAAGATCCGGACGGTCACGCGTGAGAATGATAGGATACTCCCCCGTCCAGTTGACACCGCCGTTGGGATATCCGTAGTCAAAGACATTGGAAGGGTGAGAGCCGCCGCCGCCGCCGCCGCCACGAGCCCACTTGAGTCGAGGCCCGGTGAGTCTTACGCCGCTACGGCTGCTGTCGTAGCTGGTCGTCCATTCAGCATTGAAGATGGTGTCCAAACCTTCCTGTGTAAGGACCTCTTCGGAGCCGAAAGGGCCATTGAGGCAGTAGACCTTTCGGATCCGGTAATCAGGAATTGCATCACGCGGTAGAGACATTGGCGTACACTTAGCCGCGAAATCAGCCGAGTTTTTGGACAACTCGAGAATGTCATGAGTCTGCAGACGACGTCCTTGCAGACCTCCAAGTTGTAGTTCTGGGGCGGTCGACTTGGAGCCAAGGTATGTAGGAATCTGGGGGAAGCCACCCTTGATCGCAATATAAGCCCTAAGCCCACTGCCTGTCACGGTACCTAGCTTGAGAGTCTGGCCTTGGCTGACAACAATACGGGACCACATCGCCTGCTCAGTCTTATCTACCATGACGGGAAGCTGGGCACCACAGACGGCGATCACCGCTGCCTCGTGAAATAGCAGCTCTGGCCCCGTTAAGGTAACCTCCAAAAGCTCTGTTCCGACTTCGTTGCCAACCAAAATGTTGGCCAGTCTACTGCTAAGGTCATCCATTGGCCCGCTTGGGGGTACTCCATGGCCAACATTGATGCGTCCAGGATAATCTTGGACCGTAGTGAAGAAACCGGCCTCGAGTACTTGCACAGCACAGACTTGGTATCCGAATTGCGGGAGAAAAGATGTCAGGGTAGCACCCGCAGTAAAGGCTTCAGACTGGAACACCTTGGATAAATAGTTCAAGTTGGTCTGTGTACCTTGCAAGGTGGTTTTTTCCAAGGCGGCTAGCATTCGCTGCTGGGCGGCGGCTCGACCGTCGGAATGATGTACCATCACCTTTCCAAGTAACGGGTCGTATAGGGACGTGATGCGTTGACCACTCTTCACCCAGGTATCGACCCGGATGCCCTCTCCTTCCGGCCATAGAACTGATTGTAGCAGCCCGGGACTAGGGGCAAAGTTCCGCAATGGAACTTCCGCATACAGGCGCGCTTCGATAGCCCATCCCACGGGTTGTGGATGCCCTAGGGTCTTCAGTACCTCGGAGGGGAGACCTGGCTGCCCCCCACGTTCGCAGTCGGCTTGTCGCAGCATCAGATAAACCAAATCGACCCCGTAACATAGCTCGGAGACGCCATGCTCCACCTGTAGACGAGTGTTCATCTCCAGAAAGAAGAAGTCGGCCGATTCATCATCCACAAGAAACTCCACAGTACCAACACTCTTGTAGTTGAGGCATGAAGCGTACCGGGTTGCCGCCGCAAACATCTTCTCGCGTAGACCGGGAGTGCGCTGTACAAATGGACTCGGCGATTCCTCGATCACCTTCTGATGCCGCCGTTGTAGAGAGCACTCGCGCTCACCAAAGGTGACGACCACCTCGCCATTGCCGGCCACCTGCACCTCAATATGACGCGAGTGGGGATAGTATCTCTCGAGAAAGACCCCGCTGTTCTTGAACAGTGCTCCAGCCCGGCTCTCCACATGCACAAATGCCTTCTGGACTTCGTCTTCGTTGTGGCAGATCTGCAAGCCCATCCCACCGCCTCCTCCGGTGGCTTTCATCATAAGAGGGAACCCCAGCTGCCTTGCACCTTCAAGCGCATGCCCCTGAGATGATAGCAACGGCGTGCCAGGAATAACTGGGACGTTCGCAGACTCGGCGATCGTTCTCGCCTCATGCTTCAGACCCATTGCCTTGATCGAGGCGGGCGAGGGTCCTACAAAAGTGATGCCTGCCTGCGTGACGGCACTTGCGAAGTCAAAGTTCTCGCTGAGAAAGCCATATCCGGGGATGATAGCATCGGCGCCACAGTCAAGGCAGACCTTAAGGATGGAGTCTCTGTTCATCGACAAGAGGGGGTTGGTCAGTAACCAGACTAATACAAGGCGAGGGGTTGATGTCTTTATTGCTGAGTGAGGACTACCACCACTCACCCATCGATATAAGCTGTGCTATCACTACCCGGCAATGTAACCATTTCGTCTGCCAATTGAGCATGAAGTGAGGATCCATCTGCCTTTGTCACAACGGCGACACTCTGTACGCCCAGCTCGCGACATGCTCTGATGCAACGAACGGCGATTTCTCCTCGGTTTGCTACCAAGACTTTCCGAATATGGTGAAGCGGTTCTGGATCCATCTTCGTGGTGGTAATGAACACTGAATTATGCTGGGTGGAAATGAACAACTAGGCATTCAAGCATGGCAGGTGAGACCGTGTCCTATTATGTTGGCAGCTCAATTCCCTGACAGCATTCTCGTGGGTTGACTCGATGCTAGATGAGCTTCTCGATGTGCAACAATGGTGGGATGGTTTTGACAGGCGCGGAGTAGGATCACCATGAAAGGAAAGCGATAAGAGTTGGAGTAGGAAGTCAAATTATGGCTAAGCATCAATCTGGTATGCATTTTGTAGATCGATGACGAAGCCTGCATTTATGGTAAGTATTGCCTGATATGTATCATTTGTCAACAAGGAAGATCGTCTTCTCATGCAGTATTCGGTGAAACATCGGGCGTCATTACTGGCAGCGTGGTGTGATGCGGGGTTGACAGACAACGCGGAAGGTCACCTCACGTCCGTAGTACTATGATTGCGTACCAGAGGCACTAGTTGACTTTGGTGACAGTGATGATAATAGTTTTGCAAGAGTGTCTATCCCACAAACCACAAACCGGCGGATCAAATTTGAATTGCGAACCATACAATCAGGAATCCCCTGGTTCCTGTGGGAATCGTTGGGTGTTCGCCTCGTCGACTGCCTTGCGCGCTCCCGTGACATTCTGCAGAACAGTAGGTATGTCTGAATGAACGCAGATACTGAACGGCCTCCCATCGAACCCAAATCGAAATTCATTTCCATCAATATCCTTGCCAGTATCCGTCATCGCGGCCGACAGAGCGCGCTCATAGCAGAGCTCAGGCGTCGCGACTTTGGACTGTGCAACCGGGAGCAGTCGACCGTCCGGCGAGTAATCGATGTCTACATACACCTCCCCCTGAAATGGAATGCCTAACTCCTCGCACATCGCCGCTTGTTGTGCGTTCTGGGAAGCGTAGACGGGGACCCGGAAAATCGCGCAGGCTTCCAGCACCGCCCTCATGATCGTCTCGTCGCGCTGCATGTAAAAGAAGAGCTCCCCATGCGGCTTAATATGCGAGAGGGCCACGCTCTCAGCGTCCAGCATGGCCTTGAGAGCGCCGACCTGGTAGAGCACGAGGGCGTACATATCCTTGGGGTCGACCTCGATCTTCCGGCGACCGAAGCCGAACAAATCTTGCTGGCCCGGGTGGGCGCCTGCCTTGACGCCGAACTGCTTGCAGAGACGGATGGTCTTGAGCATGATGGTGGGATCACCGGCGTGAAAGCCACAGGCAATGTTGGCTGCGTCAATGAATGGCATCAATTCCTCGTCCGGGCCCTGTGGTCATGATGATATTTTGTTTCAGCGACAGGATGACTCATGTGGAATGACAGCTGACCCTGACTAACCATTTTCCAGCGACCGAAGCCTTCGCCCATATCAGCATTGATTTCATACTTGCGGGCTAGTCCGTTCATGGTGGCGCGATTCGAATAGGGTTATCGTTAAGAGGTACAGTGAGCTATTGTGTCGGAAGGCTCGACGGAACCTCTGAAATGACTTCGACGTATTCGTTTGTCGTTCGTGCTCTTAACAAAATTGCGTAAGTCTTATTAGTCGTATCGATGTTATCATAGGAATCAGGATGGTAATGCAACGAGGTGGGGTAAGAAATTGGGGTAGAAAACCGCTAAACTTGGTAAGCGGAATGAACTACTATAGGTACTGTACTACACCCCCGCGCGCCTGCTCTTTGACAATATGTGCGATTTTTCGTGTGCAAGGGAGAGTGATAGTCATTACCTAACATATCGGTCATAAAGCCAGAGACATCTTGGTTAATAGCGGCAATAAACTTGCTTCGCTTTTTTTGTGAAGGGAATCAGTCACATTGCCAGGGCCCAGTGAAACGCACACCGAGGACTGTTGATATAACATTCGGCATCCAAGCTATTTCACCTCTCGCGGCTCTATACAATGTCTTCAATTGTTTGTGAGTGATGGCACTGATTGCCCAGCAGCCGCCATGGGAAGCCTTGAGTAATGTATCTTATTGCAGAACATGGTATGCCTAAGCAGAGATGTTGAGATACCCGATAGAGCACGTAGGTACCGAGTACTTACCGCCTCAAGTTGCAGCACGAGGGTACTAGGTAGAGCAACCTTACAAGTCTTTTTTTTCAGGTGTCGAATTGTAGCGTCCAGGCAACAGGCAAGAATACCCCAGGATTCGGCAGATCCACCCCACAAACTGTTCCCGGGCTCGTGATCGAATTCCATCGGCAATCAATAGCGAATTCACCCGACATCGCCAGTGGTGATCTGCCATCGCCTCCTACGAGGGCTCCAGGCTTGCCGATGCGACTCCCGCTTTCGGAATGGTAAATTACACCGTTTCCATGACGGACTTCAGTCAGTGGCAGATCTAATCAATCTTTCCTGTGATAGATGCGGGAGAAACCATGAAATCTGCTGCAATCAGAATACAATGGTCCCGAAAATTGTTCTAGCCTCGGTGGCTACGCTTCGGAACACGAAACACCTTATTCGAGATTGATCGGAGTCGTGTGAGACCTGTGCGCTCCCCCGCAGGGTTGAATGTTCTCCCCCATGGGCGGCCAACACGTACAGGACAATACGCGCCGCCAGTCGGTGGCCCAGCCAGCAGCGGTGGGGGTCGGCTTCGGAAGGCGGCAAAGCGAAGTTGGAGTTTCGGCGGATAATCGCTTTTGTCGGCTGCGTGGCTGCGGTCACTAGCCGAACGGAGCTATGCAGCTACTATTCATTCTTCTACTTCTACACCCCGTTTTTCCCTTTCGACTTCTTCCTTTTTTTTCTTTTTTCCTTCCCCAGTTTTGTACTCATTACACATTTGGCCAGACTGATTGGCAATCATGTCGCGGCCTTTCCCTGCGGTCCCAGCCGTGTTCCGCCCCGTATGGCGGCGGAACTTCTCCGCGTCCACCTCTCAAAGAGCGATTAACAAGATCTGCCCCTCGGCTCAGGAAGCCATCAAGGAAATGAAGGGCGCCTCCACCGTGCTGGTCGGAGGTTTCGGTTTCTCGGGTGTCCCCAACACATTGATCGATGCTGTGCGCGATCGCCCGGATATCAAGGATTTGACTGTCGTCTCTAACAATGCTGGCATGCCTGGTCGTGGTCTTGGTAGGTCAATTCTGAGGCTCGAAACGTTGAGAAGACTCGATCCTAATTGAAGGCAGGTCAATTGCTTGAGTCCAAGCAGATTACCAAGATGATTGCGTCTTTCATCGGTGAAAACAAGGTCTTCGAGAAAATGTACCTGAGTGGTGATCTCGAATTGGAATTGACGCCCCAGGGCACTATCGCTGAGAAGTGCGCTGCTGGTGCTTCTGGTGTCCCTGCCTTCTACACTCCCGCTGCTTATGGAACTATCGGTATGTTGCGCATTGCCGCAGTCCCTGTATGGGGAGGGGTCCGGACACTGCTGACTGGGTTTAGTACAAACTGGTGAACTCCCCGTGCGCTACAACAAGGATGGCACCGTAGCTCTTACGTCCAAGCCTAAGGAAACCCGCGAATTCAACGGCAAGCAATACCTCCTGGAAGAATCGATCTTCGGCGACTACGCCCTGGTCAAGGTCCACAAGGCCGACAAGCTGGGCAACTGCCAGTTCCGCAAGGCGATGAACAACTTCAACGAGGCCATGGCCAAGAACGCCAAGTACACCATCGTCGAGGCCGATGAGATCGTCGAGGTTGGCGAGATCGCTCCCGAGAACATCCACATCCAGAGCATCTACGTCAACAAGGTCATCAAGAGCACCGGCGAGAAGCAGATCGAGAAGCTCACCTTCGCCAAGGACCCCAGCGAGTTGCTCAAGGCCGGCGACAGCGAGGCGACCGCCCGCCGCGAGCGCATCGTTAAGCGTGCCGCCAAGGAGTTCCGCGATGGCATGTACGTCAACCTCGGTATCGGAATGCCCCTGATTGCCCCCGCCTACCTGCCCGAGGGCGTGGAGGTCGTCCTCCAGGCCGAGAACGGTATCTTGGGTCTGGGTGGCTACCCCCAGCCCGGTCAGGAGGACCCCGACTTGATCAACCCCGGCAAGGAGACCGTCACCCTGGACAACGGTGCTTCGCTCTTCGGTTCGCACGAGAGTTTTGGTATGATTCGCGCTGGTCGCATTGACTTGACCATGCTCGGTGCCCTGCAGGTCAGCCAGTACGGAGGTATGCACTGTAAATTCCTGTCCCCGCGCGCGAGCAAGTAATCTAACAATTCCAGACCTGGCCAACTTCATGCTCCCCGGTAAGGTCAAGGGTGTCGGCGGTGCCATGGACCTGGTCGCCAACCCCGAGAAGACCAAGGTGGTCGTCACCATGGTAAGCATCCAACCACCAACCCATGTCCCACAAGGCAGCTCCTAACTCAGATGAACAGGAACACACCGACAAGAAGGGCAACCCCAAGATCCTGTCCGAGTGCACCTTCCCGCTCACCGGCCCCCGCTGCGTGTGGAAGATCATCACCGACCTGGCCGTCTTCGAGGTCAGCCCCACCGAGGGTCTGACGCTGGTCGAGCACGCCGAGGGCGTGTCCGTGGAGGAGATCCGCAGCAAGACTGCCGCTCCCTTCAAGGTGGCCGACGACTTGAAGCCCATGCTGTAAATCAGATTCCATTCCCCCTTTAGATGATATCATTTTGGTTTATAGAATTGTGTATATAATGAGAGAATGACTTGAACCGAACCCATTTAAATAAACAACTTAACAATCTCTTTCATGATTCCTACTCAAACTTAGTCTGTACCTAGTGCTGTACCTCCATCTCCAACTCAAACCTACTGAAAGATAAAACACAAAACCGGACACATAATCTACCCCAACGATTAAACCCCTCTCCCCTTCCCCCGGCCTAGGCTAAGCAAATCAAACACCCACTAACAAGAAATTAATGCCCCGTCTTCGACCGATTCTTCGACCCACTAGTCCCATAGTGATCCCGCTCCACCTGCGGATGATTCATGCGTCTGGCGGCGGCGACATTCGGCGCGTCGAACGGCAGACGCTCGCTCTGGTCTTTTTGCGCATCGTCTTCATCCTGGAGATTCCAGGCGTTCTCGTCCTCGTAGTCGTCGATCGGGGCGTCGTCCAGGGCGTGGCCGTGGGCCTTCTTTGGTTGCTGCGGGGGCGAGTTGATGGGTTTGGAGGGCATGGTTCCTTGCTTCCTTTCTTCTGTTCTGTTTCTGTTCAGGTGGTAGAGGGTGATTATGACTTGGAGGTATATCCTTGTGGGTTGGGAAAGTGTACTCGTTATGAGGAGAGTAGATAGATGAGGTAGGTAAGGATGAAGGTAATTTGTTAAGGATGTGAGAGGGAGCGAGTAGTTAGGGGTTGTTATAGCTGGACGTGAGGGTACGCTAGATTCTGTCCTTGGGAATGAGATCATGGTATCCTCATGGCTTAAAGATCCACTTCGTGGCACTTCGTGGGAGGTGATTGATGGGATTTATCGGGTTATTGTATCATGCTGAAGGCATTGGATGTTGTATGATCGAGTGTGTGGGATGGCGTCATGGCGATGTAAGGAAGTGAGGTGTTGTTTGGTTGGGTGAGTTTGAGGTTTACTCTTTTCTCATTAAGAAGCATTGTGGTACGGTGATGACTACGGAGGGTATTGCAGGGAGATTGTAGTGGGCTTTGCTGAGGGCTGTGTTGTTGGTTCTGATGAGTAGATGCGATTGAGCGTTGAGAAAGTAGTGCGATGTTTTAGCAGTGGGTGTACGGGTTACTGCGTGGGTTAGCTGCATTGAGTTAGAATAGCTAGGGAGATTGCCTCCGATGTGACAAAGTATTGCTACTGGCTGGAATGTATCGATTGGATTCTCTTCTCTGTAAGGTTTGATTGTCATGTCATTCCCCGCAATGTGGGGTTTGGTCGTGGGGCCGAGCGTTTGGCCTGAACTGAGGGTATTCTTCTATGTACACAACAACCCTGTCAAGGGCTCTTCTGGGCTGAGACGACATCAAACTATCTTCCGTTATGTTTGTCTCAAGCCAACAGATGCACCATCCATCTCAAATTGGCGTGGTCCTGCGGCCCTTATGGGCTGAATCGCTCGCGCCCTGAGCTTGCCTATGTAGATAGTTCCTCCATGTAGCGATGAAACCATGCTTACCAGGCCTCTCAGGCGCATCATTCCAAACACCCGCTCAGCGTTGGTAGAGCACACTGAATCATATCAATACTTCTTTACATACCACGGCCAATCTTAAAGGCCCTAACATCATAAGCTCCGTCTGAAAGATCTATACACCACGCAGCAGTCTCTACCAGAGATACTGTTGCTGGAAACTCACAGAAGGCGCACCCCGCCAAAGACTCGGTGCTTGCGGCACATTCAGGCCATGCCCTCGTAAGTGGTCCGACTGAGAGCAACTGATGCGCGGGAGCTGTATCGCGGGAAACATCGGGCCAGAGTGCGGCTTTTCGGCGTTCTGTTGTTTATACCCCTCCAGTGGATTCTCGAGGCTAGCGATCGGATCCTTCGCCTGCTCATTGACTTCGTCCGATCTCTCGTACATGTTGACCCGAAATGCGTTTATCGGCGGAAGCTCTGACCTGGGTACAGCCGCTGGTCGATGTTCGATGCCGGCTTCATGCGACGTCTCTCCCAAGGGCTCACTGTTTCTGGAACTGAGGATGTCGGAGACACTGCTGATCACGCGGTCCGCTGAGTTGCGTCCCGAGCCTGTCTGATGTTGTTGTTGTTCCTGGTTGAGACAGTCCTGCTGCCACGCTCGGACGTCTTGCACGGTGTGGAGCGGAAATTGTTTCCAGTACTCCGTTCCCCGTTTCCCTGATCGCGATGACGGTGTATACGAGGGCGGAGGACTTCTGGTAGCAGCTATCCCGTTGTGGATGTCGGACTGGATATCTTGAATCGAGGATGATAACTGGGCGTCGGACATGTGTGAGAGGAACTTGAGAAGCAGAGTTTCAGTTTCTTGGAGTCGGTGCTCGAGAGCTTCGATGTAGCCCTTGGCGGGGCCTCTGTCTGGATGTCAAAGCTTGGCCATGATTAGAGAAGCAACGCTTTGCCGTACCGTTTCAGCTGCTCGGGCCAGTCGCACCGACGATTATTTTGGTGGCATTGTGTGCAAATCGGTCTTGACAACCACGTGGGTTAGTCCTGGCACGCCTTTTTCACTGTGAGGCCCAAAAGCTTCAAGTGAAGTTACTCACTTGTTTCCATTGCACTGCAGGTTGCGGGATGCATGTTAGAATCTGATCACATTTCGCATTTCCCGATAAGAACTCAATTGATCGCCAATAGCCGAATCTTACCTTCTGTTTCCGGAACCGGCAGGAATTGCAAGCCACGGTGATTCGGGAGACTTTGGTCGCTTTGCTCGGCGCCATTTCTTCAGGATGAACTTATTGCAGCAGCATAGGAATAGGCTGAGGGTATGGAAGAGTGTTGGGAGTCAAGAGCCCAAAAGTTGCGCGACGACGACGACGTTCTACTTCCTTTTGCCCCATATCATTATCGCATGGCATGGAGAAGGTTCGCCGATTCGGTTAATTGCGGCAGTAGTGGAGAAGTCGCCGGCTGAACGGTTAGCCGAAACCTGCTGTCTTTCCCTTTAGAGAACCCTGACAATACTTTATGGATCAACGATCATCCTCCCTCTTCTCGTGTACGTGAGTAGTCCATTCTGTTTCTTGTGGGAACTATGTATATCTGAGGATATGTCTCTGTAGTGATGTCTAAGTCTGATGTGGTAGTGCAAAGGATGATTCTTTTGGGTTCAGCCGGGTACACTGGACTATGCAAATCACTAGTTAACGTGACCTGCGCTAGGACAGCTGTATCAATCATAAATCATCCTGTCAGGCAGTGAAAAACGGCGATGTGGCTTGGCTCAAATCTCTAATCAGTTTGATATTGCACAGTGGCTTGGCGATGAATAGTCTTAGATGCAAGCCAAGCGCATACATTCCCCATTGAATGCGACAGGATGAACATTAAGGCAGAACTTTATACGACATAGGATGTATAGAATAAACAAGTTGAATAACAATGCATGCTCACACTCATATGAACGAGTTCAGATTCACTCTCACAATCTACTTCTCGGGACAACATAATGGCTGGAAAGCCCTCCTACCGCATTGCATCGATCCCTGGTGACGGGATAGGCTTGGAAGTGGTCAGTGCGACCATCGAAGTAGTCAACAAACTCGCGCAAACCCTCGGTACCTTCGACATTGAATTCGAGCACACCTCATGGGGGACGGAATACTACAAGCAGCACGGTCGCTATGTGTCCGAGGACGCCCTGGACGTTCTGCGGAGATTTGACGCAGGTTTGTTCGGATCCGTAGGACACCCAGGTACTTAGCCCATACCCTATCGCTATCGCTAGAACAACGTTCATTAGCCGTGCAGTGATACTGACAGCCAACCCCTTGGATGTCCCTGATCATGTCTCCCTCTGGGGCCTTCTCTTGGCCATCCGTGGCCCCCTGCAGCTCTATGCCAACGTACGTCCGGTGCGCACTTTTCCGGGCACCAAATCGCATCTAGCCACCGCAATTGAAGGAATCGACTGGATGCTTGCTCGGGAGAATTCGGAAGGCGAATACTGTGGTCAAGGTGGGATCAATCATATCAATCAGCCATGGGAGACTGCGACGGAAGTCGCGATCTTCACGCGAGTCGCCATCGAGAGAATCATGCGGTTTGCCTTTGAGACCGCATGCTCGAGGCCGCGTCGCCATCTCACCGTGGTGACCAGAAGTAACGCCATGCGATACGGTATGGTCCTCTGGGACAGGATCGCAGAGGAGGTATCCAAGGAGTTCCCCGACGTGACCTGGGGCAAAATGTTGGTGGATGCCATGACCATCCGTATGGTAAACAAGCCGCAGTCTTTAGACACCATCGTGGGCACAAACTTGCACATGGATATCCTGTCGGACCTCGCTGCTGGGCTCGCCGGTTCGATTGGCGTGGCTCCTTCGGCAAACCTGGATCCTACGCGTAAAAATCCTTCGATCTTTGAGCCGGTACACGGAAGTGCCTTCGATATTATGGGTAAAGGGATCGCCAACCCAGTGGCTACTTTCTGGTCTGCTGCAGAGATGCTGCAATGGCTGGGTGAGAAGGAGGCTGCTAAGAAGTTAATGGACTGTGTTGAGAAAGTGTGCGCGGCTGGAATCTTGACGGCAGATCTTGGAGGCACTGTCAACACTCGAGGCGTTGTCGATGCAATTAAGAAGGAGATTGAACAATTGGCGGCCAATCAAGCTTAAATCTGATATATTGTCAACTTATGTCAACTTATATAGCCATTGCCAGTTTATGCATGGCAGAACAATCAATGAAACCATTTTAATGCATTTGACGAGGATGCACGGACCATTCTTACTAAGCGGTTCGCGACACTAACTAATTATCCAAATAGTAGTATCGAGCGGCATTTCCTGAACTGATCTCCAAGTCATGGAAGACCTTCGCATCGGTCTGGTAGTCAACCTCGCTCAAGTCTTAATATTCTTCTGATCGGGTACATTACGAAAGGACACCATGGTCCCGTCAAGATGCGGACTCCAATTCCGAGTCTGGCCCGTCGGAAATTGGATCCTTGACTGCGCACTCCCTGGAAGAAAGTGAATTTGTGGGCAGCTCCAGTGGCGTATACTTTGTCAACACAGTTCGACGGGCCTTTTCCCAAAATTTGGACCCATTAGATGCTTCGTCTTCCAGCCAAACGTTCCCACCCCCGGAAGACACTCTTGTGGGCAGTGACGACCTGCCACCTGCGCGACGATCAGCTTCAGTGCCTTCCGCAACATCTCCACTCGCTCAGGGGATGACCATTCCCTGCGCCAATGGAGATATGACCCCACGGTAGCAGCAGGTCTGGGGAACTTTCCACCGCTGGACATAGCTCGGGAGCTGATGATGATGTACTTCAAAGTCTGGCATCCGCTGTTTCCTTTTCTCCATGGTCCATCGTTCTTATAGGCCATGGAAGCGTTATGCTCTGGAGAACGCCAGTCGGCCACCGAGGCTCCTCCGGTAGAAGAGCATCGAAGTGCTTGCTGGACGACTATCTTCCAGTGTGTGTTCAATCTGGCTAGTGTGTTGTGTCCGACGATCAATCTCCCTCCGGAATCGCGCATCGAGTGGTCCAGCAACATGCATACCCTATTTGGAACACTCTCTTGCAGGCACGATCTTGTCTCTGTGCAGGCGCTCCTTGCCTTCCAGCTATATCTTGTAGCTAAGATGTCACTTCGGGCAGCGTCTACTTTTGGTGGGTGTATGCTTCGATCCATACTGCACGCGGGTCTCCATCGTTGCCCGTTCCGCTACAAGGAACTTTCCTCGCATGATCGGCAACTACGCAAGAGGATCTTCTGGTCTGCATACGCCATCGATCGCTAAGCCAGACCCTTGGTATGCCGCTTGGTATTCAAGACTCCGACATCGACGTTTGCCCACCGCTGGCTTCTGAGATCCATGTCCCAGGTTCTTACGAGAGGATCAATGCTATCAGACGCGCCCTTTCCCCCAGCTCCTCGAGATCATCGCCTATCGCACCCGCCGACCAATTGATCCAACCCGATAGATCAGCGTATGGCCAACCAGCGGCGTCAGTAAATTATCCGGCATCGAGGAGTACCACCGCAGACAACGAACAGCACCGCCGAGAACTCGTGTTTGCAAGCTACGTCGAGTCGGGCAAACTAACGGGACGCGCGCTCGAGCTCTTCCACAAGTCCATCCTCGTACGCACCGTGCCTCAGCTCCGTGCTCTTCCTCATCACTGATGTCCACAAGTGGTGGAATAGTCTCTCGATCGAGACTCTGCAGCAAGGCGGACATCAACCGGTCCATGCTCCGACTCCTCCACTCCAGCGGCAGCAGCAGCAGCCACAGCCGCAACAGACCCAAACACTCCTTTCAACTTCGCCCCCTTCTTCACCGTCCTATACCAACATCTCATCCTCCTTATCAACCGGCCCTCGCTTTCCCTCAACCCGTCCAGCCCTGAGTTCTGTTCTGGCCTTCAAACCTGCACCGGAGCCGCGCGGGAGATTCTCTCCGCGCTAACCACCCAACAAGAAAGCGGCCAGGCGTTCTTTCGGCCAGGCTTTCTCTCGGCAGCGTGGATGTCCGGTCTCATGCTCGCATCCGCATGCCAGCTGCAACAATACGTCCTGACCAAAGCATCCCAGTAAGTGTCTGAATCCTCTTCCAGCTGCAACCTCCCCTATATTCCTCCATAGTCTTCCCCACAGCCCGACCACAAAGAGAGAGAGAGAGAGAGCCCACTCATACGCCCCGCAACACAAAACACCCCATACTCACGCCCAAAACAGAGAAATCACCAAATGCCTCTCAATTCTCGAAAGCATGTCCCACCAATGGGAAACAGCCAAACAATGCCATCGATCCCTCTCCCTCCTCTCCCGCTACATCCATCATCATCACCAAAAAAGCAACAACACAACACAACCCTCAACCACCCGCAAACGCAAGCCAAATAACCAGCACCAAGCCCCAGCCCGATCAGCACCGAGCACCCATCATCGCAGAGCATTACCTATACAGCCACAAACCTTACACGATCCACCATCGACAAACCATCTAGACATCGATAAACCCATCGCGACTAGCACTAATGAGCACAGTAGAACGGAACCGGCGACACGTAACAGTTATGTCGACGCATCAGCATCGGCGCAACAATCGCTGGATCCGGGGGTGCTTGGCCATCATCACGAGCGAGCCAGCAGGGGTGGCTACAACGAATTAGAGGATAGGGTGTCGTTGTCGGAGGGATTCTCGGCGCTGGAGGGTGTGGACGTTGATATGATTGATCTGTTGCAGGGGAGTAATTTCGATGTTCTGGCTGATATGTTCGGACAGCAGTATCCCTACTTTCTAGAGCGAAGAATGCAAATAAATGCATTGAAACATCCTTATGATAATCTAGTCATACGTAATCGCCTACGGCATTCTACAGCGATAAACCAGAGATCATAAATCCCGTGAGGAAGTCATAAGTCTATATTACACTCGTGTCATATCATCGGATACGAGATAGGTTGGAAGTTCTGACGGTATGGGAAGAGAGAGAGCTAAGCCACATCGCAACTTCCTTTCTCCCCCCATTGTCTGGTTCATAAACATGAAAAAAATGAAGAAGACACAAAATAACAACCATGGCATATCCGAAGCAACTTTTATCTCCGATCCCAGTCTTGTCACAGTTCGAAGTTTTCTTTTCCCCGCTGGCATCATGGAATCAACCTGTTTTGCGCGCAACACCATTTCCATCAATTGAATCGTGAAAAGAAAGAGGTTGACCACAAAGGAGGCTGGGCTCCTTGAAGAGTGGGAAGGAAAAAAATTGAATGGTATGATAAAAAGGATCCAATAACATGTTGCTCACTTAACAAGGCCCGACGACACCACGCACAAAGTAACTTTTAGGAACCCAGGGATATCAGACCAGGACGGAAATAGGAAAAAAAAAAAAAAAGTGGAAGAGATAGAAAAGGTGGAAAAGGTATGGTCGAGGAGGAAATAGAGAGGTTTGAGAAATGGGGGAAAAATCGTTAATTGAGTAGAAAGGAGTAATCGAGGTCATCAAAAGTAGGTGGGAGTCAAAAATCCGACATGGCGGGCTGGAGTATCAGGCCACCGCGGTAGGCATTGAGACACTAATTTACGACTTGTTCTCTTCGGTCGTGGTCTCCTTGGCCTCCTCCTTGGGCTTCTCGGCCTCGCCGGCAGCCTCGGGCTCACCACCCTTGTTCTTCATGTACTCATCATAAACGCTGAGGGCCTCGTCGACCTTAGCGCGGAGGGCTTCCTCATCCTCAAGACTATAGGTGAATGCATTAGCTTCAATTCGAGTAACGAGGTACGAAAGTATAGGACAAGACGGGGATATACTCACAGGCTGAGGAGCTCAGTGTTCTCCATCTCGAGAAGCATACCGGTGATCTTGCCGGCAAGCTCGGGCTGCTGGGCCTGGATCTTGGGGTAAAGAGCCTCACCAAGCATCTGCTTCTGCTGAGCGGGAGGAGCGGCACCGAGAGTCTGAGCGTTCAAACCGCCAGCAGCACCCTCCTGGGTAGGAGCGGGCTGGGCAGCGTTCTGTCCGCGAGCACCCTGACCAGGGCGGATCTGGCCCTGCTGAAGGGGAACACCACCACGGCCGTAGCCGGGACCGCCGCGCATACCCTGACCCATGGGCATGCCAGGAACCTGGCCACGGCCACCAGCACCGCGACCGAACTGAACCTGACCCATCTGAGGATAGCCCATGCCGTTAGGAATGCCACCAGGGCCCTGCATGGCGCCCATGGGGATACCCTGAGCGAAGTTGGGGGGCATCTGCTGGTTGGGGCCCATACCGCGACCACCCTGCTGACCGGGGAAAGGGCCGGGGTACTGGCCGGGGCGTCCACCGGGGATACCCATAACCATACCGGGCTGAGGAGCGAAGGGCATGCCACCACGCTGGCCGCCAGCGGGGATGAAGCCCTGCTGGCCGGGACCGTAGAAGACGGCGGGCTGCATGTACTGGAAATCATGTTAGTCAGAGTGCCTGTGGAGGGGTTCCATAGAAGATACGTACAGGCTGGGGCATGCCAGCGGCAGCGGCCTGCTGCTGCTGTCTAATGGTGTTGCGAGCCTGGATGCTGGCCTCAAGCTGGCTTCTGCGGACGTCCTTGCGCTGAGCAAGAGCAACGTAGAGAGGCTTGCCGTTGATCATGCGCTGGTTCATCTCAGTGACGGCCTTGGAAGCCTCATCGGGGCTGCTGAAGCAGACGAAACCGAAGCCCTTGCTCTTGCCAAGACCCTTCTTGTCGGACTTCTTGGACTCCTTGTCCTTCTCATCGGAGGACTCGCTGGCCTTCTCCTCGGCCTTCTCCTCAGCCTTCTCCTCGGCCTTCTCGGCGGCCTCCTCGGCCTCCTTCTCGTTCTCCTTGTTGGCCTCCTTCTCCTTACCAGCGGAGTCGGGAGACTGGGTGCGTTCACCGTTGACACTGTCGCGCATGACCTTGGCGGAGGTGATGGTGCCATAGGGTCCGAAGAGCTCGCGCAGCTTCTCGTCGTCGACGTCATCGGTCAAGTTCTTAACGTAGAGGTTGACACCCTGGTACTTGGAGGCCTTCTCCAAGCGGGCAGCCTCGTACTGCTTGCGCAGCTCCTCCTCACGCTCGTGCTTCTTCTGGGCACGGCCAACGTAGAGCTTCTGGGTACGGATCTCCTTCTCATTCATCTCTTCGACGGCGGCCTGCGCGCTGTCGTGGGTAGAGAAGTTGACGAAACCGAAGCCACGGCTCTTGCCCTCCTGGTCACGGCTCAGGGTGGCGGAGGTGATCTCACCGAACTGCTCGAAGAGCTTGCGGAACTCCTCGTCGTCGATATCAGCATCCAGGTTCTTGATGTAGACGTTGGTGAAGTTAGCCTTCATCTCCTCGAACTTGCTCTGACGGTCCTTCTTGGAGATGTGGTGGCCGACGAAGACCTTCTTGTCGTTCAGCAACATGCCGTTGACGTGCTTGATGGCGTTGTTGGCAGCCTCGGCGGTCTCGTAGTGAACGAAACCGTAGCCCTTGGAGTTGCCGAACTCATCCTGAGCGACCTTGCAGCTCAGAATGTTACCGAAGGCAGCAAAGGTATCGTGGAGAGCCTTGTTGTCGATAGCACTGTCGAGGTTCTTGATGAAGACGTTGCCCTGACCAGTCTTGCGGAGGGCGGGGTCACGCTGGGACCACATGATACGGCAGGGCTTGCCCTTGATCAAGGTGTAGTTCAGGTCCTCGAGGGCGCGCTCACCGTCGGCGGTGTTGTTGTAGTTGACGTAGGCATATCCGAGGGAGCGTCTGGTAACGGCGTCACGGCACACACGGATAGAGGCAACCTGGCCAATGGAGGAGAAGAGCTCATAGAGCATAGCCTCAGTGACGGAGGGGTCGAGTTCACCGACATAGAGGGAGGCGGAGTGAGGCTGGTTGTTGTTGGGAGCAGGAGCGGCGTTCTCAACAGCAGTGACCTCGGGGGCTTCGCTGGGGGCAGCAGCAGCAGGGCTGGCCTCGGGGGCGCCGTTGACAGTGTTGTCAGCGGCGGGGGTGGTAGCAGCGTCAGCAGACATTTTTGTGGTGTTACTGTTGAAGAGGAGGCAGGTTAGCGGAAATTCAAGTCGATTAGACCCAGGCAGCGGAAGCGGAGGGCTTCGGCTGTAAGCGAGAATCACAAGCCACCAAGTATAGTTCAAACAACTTGATTCGATAATGAAGCAGCCAGGCAGGAGTAATAGGCAAGGCAAATGCGCGATGTCAGGGATGAAGACACTGTCCTTCTTCTCAATGAAGGATAGAGACAGCACAAGCGAGGTCTGGTGTAGTGGGGGGGGAAGGAGGGTAGTTGACGATCAACGCGACAGACGTACAACCTAGATGGGACACCAGGCAAGTCTGGAGGACAGTCGAGATAACGAGATAACAGACCACAGTAGGATGAAGAAGCAGAACACGATAGCACGAGGTAGATGAAGATGAAGCAATGGCGGGACAAGGGGAGGTGTTGAGTGGTAAGAGTTCTCCAGCTGCACGCACGCACGCACACACACACACACACACACACCGCACAGTTGGGGGAAGTAGTGGGAAAAAAGTGACAGTCGGCACCACCACCACCAGATCACGAGAGTGAGTGATAGAAGGAGGAGGGGAAGAGGGGAGCTATACTTTAGTTTTTTTGTATGTTTTCCGGTTTTTTTAGGGATTTTTTTTCCGATGGGGGAATCGAAAATAAGGGGGAGAGAAATATGGGAAAGGGAAGAGAAGAAGGGGGGAAGAAGATTGCTGGGGATGAGGCAGCAGAAAAGGCTTTTATTGTTTTTTGGGGAAGGAGGAAAAGAAAGAAGAGCGGATGGAGAGAGAAGGGAAAAGAGAGAGAGAGAGAGAAGGAAAGAGGAGGACAAGAGAGAGAAAAAAGACGGCGAAGAATGAAACAACCTTTTTTTTTTCTTCTTTCTTTTTTTTTTTTTTGGTCTGTCTCTCTTTTTTTCACTCACTTTTTCTTAATTTTTTACACTGTTCTGGAAAAGTCAAAGAGAGAATTTTCTCTTTCTCTCTTTGGGTCCGACGCCTGCGCTAAACCGAATTAGGGATAAGTCGTCGCCGCTTCAACGGCTCTTTGCGGCATTGTTTGTCTTTAGTGACTTTAGCTTCCAGCGGCAAAGAATTGAAGTCAACAATCATAACTGCACAGTGACTTATGTATATAAACATGTTTTCGGTTTCTCATTTGTTCTTGTTCCGCCATGTTGGTAACTAAAAGCTATTCCGGAATTGAAACAAATTATGATCCATACTCTTGGGTGCAAGACAGGACCATGATGAGCAAAGAACAAAAACAAAAGAACGACAAGAACAATGATAGATAGGTAATTCGCCATGACGCCTCAGCTATGCAACTCGATTCAAAGGTCCATTCAATACACACCATTACACGCGTGTACAAAGCTCTATTTGCAAAAGACAAAAAGCACTTCTCAAAGCTCAGCTCAAGTCGAAGCCGGCTCCAGAGTTGACAGCATAAAGAAGTTTCTCCCGTAAGACGTCAGCACTGCTGTACCGTGGAAGCTTAAGCAGATTCACACAGGTACTGGTGCTGGGCAGCCGCTCCTGGTCCTCGCTTGAGTCCCGGATGCTGAAGCGGGGGTTGAGATGGCTGAAACCCAACAAAGGCGCCCGAGGAGTCGACGTCACAAACCGAAGCACCTTCTGCCTTTGTTCGTTTGTCATCCTCTCCAATACTTCCCAGAATAGCTTGATCGTCGGGTGTTCTTCATTGTCGTCTCCGATTGTGTACACCCCGCCGTACAGAGTGTTACGTCTCAGATCGGCGACATCGATTTCCCCTCTATCCCCGCTGACCAGCGTCTGCAGCTCCGTCTGGTTGAACATCGACAGCCATGATGGCTGTATAATCTGTCCCAGTCCTTGTAGGAAGGCGTTCGTCTGCAGCGCAGGCTGGGCCTGGAGGCGATAGCGAGCGATGTAGGAGATGTAGACCAGTCGGTTTTGGTTGGTGACAGGTATGTCGGATCCCTGGCTTTTCAGCTCGCGAGTGATCGTTCGATTGCCGACATTGGGAATTGGGATAGTATCGGTAATGGTGAAATTCAAGGAGAAGTCTTCCACATCTCCCGGGTAGTTCTTCAGTTGGAGCTGCAATCAGAGAAGGATTAGCCACTGTAGCACAAAATGGTATCATGATTTGAACTCACCAAGCCTTGATACAGTCCTTGGTCCAAGTCCTTGAGGTCGTTGAGGTTAGCACGGTATGCAGATTCTCGTTGAGCTGACCCTGCTCCCCCCGTCAACGCCCATTTGAGCAGGAAGAACGGCGCGAAGTTGACATCAACTAAGATGCCTTCATACATGCACTTGCCAATGATGCGTCCCAGGAACTCATAGCGTCTGAGCAATTCCCGTACTTTCTCCTTCCAAATCGGGCTGTCCTCATGGAGGCCCACACCCCTTAATAGCTCTTTCCGTTGCTCGACCGCTGCCGGGTTAGGGTAGAGCAGGTGTTGGTCGTTCTCTTCAAACAAGCTCAGATCACTGGTGGATTTGAAGGCTTCACTGGTGACACTGGTTAGGAACTCCTTGGTCACACCACCGCCGTCAATACCAGCTTCCGCATTGTTCCACTTGTCAATGAAGGTGATCTGGATCGGCTCCTTGAGACCTTCTCCAAGCTCGTAGAACTCCTCGAACGCATCTTCAAACACACTCTCACGTCTGATATTCGCATGGTGCCGACTTAGAACATCGTGCGCAGCAGAGCGCCCGTCAATCATACGGCCCATGGTGGCGTCGGCCACGGACATACGCCAAGCGTCTGGATCAACAAAGCCATGCCTCCTCCGGATTTGATCGCGATATATGAACTCGCGGAAAATCTGAACTCTTGTTGCGAAGGGAATGAAGAACGGCATATTCCTCAGAATTTCAAGTCGCGGGGCTACAGCCTCGAGCTGCTTTCGGCGAGCCGCTTGTTGTTGTCGACGCCTGAGAGCCTCTACTCGACGCGTTTGCTGGGCACGGCCGGTACCAATAAGCCCTAGGGATTGCTCAAAAAGGGCATCGGTTGTAAGATCACCTAGTTCTTCGTCGTCTTCGTCCTGAAGTTGATGTCGATTCTCCTCCTCCGCCACAACGGCAGGGATGAATCCTTCCATATCGAAACGGCTTGTCATCAGCCAGTGCCCATCAGGAAGGAATTTTCTTCTCGAATCGCGCTCGTGAATCATCCTCAGTAGACCCGTGACAAGACCTTTGAAATAGTCAAGTGGGATTCCCGTGACGCCAGGAAGTCCTTTCTCCTTGTTCTTGGTCTCGATCTCTCTCACGCTCGCCACGGGATCAGGCGGAAGTGCGGAAGAGCTGAAGTAACTTCGGATCCCGCCAGCGTCCTGAGCAGTCTCATGCTCGTTCAGATCGGCTGAATTCCAGTACAATGTAAAGCCCAGGTTCTTAAGGAAAAGCGTCATCTCTTTGATGTCTGTCAGCGGCAACGCACTCTCCTTGGTCCATGAAACTCGGGTGTTGGAGGACGCAGTGAAGGAGGACTCATTGGAGAAGAATTCTTCGTCATCCATCACCTTGAGCACAAACGTATAAAGCTCAAGGAAAAGAAGGATGATAGTCCATTCTTCATCTCTCTCTTCCTGCGACACTCCCCGAAATCTGGGATCCACCAACTCGCCTACGGGCTTCAATAAAGGCAGGACTTTGGTCGAGTCCTGGCTAATGGCAGCAAAGATTTGACTAGATCTAGATGCATGCCAGAAGTATTTGATAGCTGGGATTTTCGTGCCCTGTTGGCCTGGCATTTGTTGGTCCGATGTAGCTGAGCCTAGATAGAGCCACATGCGGATATCGTCGCCGCGTCGGGGGAACACTCTCAATAAAGTCAGTGCATAGGTAGCAAGGATCTTTGCTTCTCTGGATGCATCCGACTGAGAATCTGCCAGCTCACCTTGAGAGAGGTGTGTGGACTGGAGTTGAGAGAGAAGACCTGTAATACTGCTTTGATTGAGAAGACTGACAAGTTGATCTTTGATGAAAGGATGCAGCGGGACTTTTTCGGAGTCGTCATCCATGCCATTAGAGTCATCCGGCTCCATACGGCGTGATATGTGGATTGCAGTGGAGTTCAGCAACTCAGACACAACCTTCACGAAGCTAGAATCTGGAGCCTGCTGGCCAGCCTGGCTTCCCAATGCATAGCGATGGAAGTAGATAAAGTAGGCGAGCATCCAGAGACAAGAATCTGTATCCTCACGTTGACGATCACGAAAATACGACTGCAATGGACCCAAAGCCGAGGTCAAAAGCTTGTAGTTGATATTGTTGGCCAGGCTATCCAAGCTACCGAGATACTGCGGGAGATCTGCGATCGTCAAGTAGCACTTCGCAAACCACTCATAGGCTGTAAGAGTTTCGGAGGTGATGGGCCGAAGCACAGCTAGAACGCACTCGACGAGGCTCTCTCTGGGAAGTTGGTATTTCTCATCCGTCGTGAGGGTCACCATGACAGAATAATACTCATGAGCGAGGCGGGCCATTTGCTTCGGTATAAGACCCGTGAGAAAGACGAGCAGCTGGAGAAGGGGGCCGACCGCGAAGGCCGGCAGCGTCGGGGTACGGAGCACACGAAGCGTCAATCTCGCCAGACGGTTCAAAGGCGTCGTCCATTCTCCTTCGGTCGCTATCGTCGGAATCTCATGCAAGGTCTTCTGGAAGACACTCGAGAAGTACACCAACCGGACAACATCGTCGCTACTCCACGGTTCCAAGAAATGCACCAGCAGGCGCAGCTGTGACAGACAAGCTGCCGCCGTCCCATAGCGGTAAGAGTTTGGGGGAAAGACATCCTGCTGCTTGGGGAGGTTCTCGAAGGACAAGAGCCCCCCTGTTGTGTGCTTCTCCGTAGCATCCCACTCGGTGCGCCACACACCGCGCGTTATCTTCCGACTTCGATAGCCCCTCCAGGTCCGTTGTATGATCCGAGTCGCCCCCAACCGCTCCCTCTCCTGCTGTCTCAGTAACCGTTCCTGCTGGGCAATTGCAAGGGTGTTCTGAGGCCCCGCGCCATGGGGATTCTGTCTGCCGGAGGGGTATGCGGCGAAAGGGTTCGTGTTGCGGCCTCCAAGGTTGACCTGCCGCGGACGGCGGGAGTTCCCCGTAAATGACTGGAACATTGCTTGCCGGAGTTCACGTCGTTCGTGTCTGGAGGAAGCAATGATCGATCTGACAGGGTGAGGTTTATTGTGGGGGAGTTGATGAACATGACACAGACGGCCCCATGCCGCAATACGTAAGGAAGTGTCCCGGATATGCAGCGAAGCGTTGCAGGGGAAATGGGGTGTGGATGATGAATTGGGCCATTCTTATGCCAACCCGCCATAACTGAACTACTGCGCCGCCGACTTGGTCTTGCAGGTGCGGAGCTGCCTTACGGCCACGCACTCTCGGTCGCTGCGTTGGCTTAGTTCCACTTTTCACAACGCCACAGAGCCTAGGACTTGAACTTGCATTTGCTGCAGATTACAAACCCATCTGATGCTGGTGTTGGCTTATCGAGACATATATCGATGGTGCTAGAATCAGGTAGGCAACAGGTTTGCTTGATACTGTAAATGTAAACCGAAGACGTACTTTGTAGCAATATGCCTGGCGGGTGAAATTGAATCTGCACACGTCCACACCGCAATATATATACTTATCGTGCATTCACTAACAACCTGATCTTCCAGCACTTCCCTATCATCATGTTTGCATGCAGACTAGCCAATGACTTGCAAATCACACCAGGTCAGCGGAAACGGAAATTTACGACCTTCACCTTCGACGTGATCTCTCGATACTAGTAGTCACGAGCAGCTCAGAAGCCAAGTGTTTATCCCTATATCAAGGAGCCATTTCACTCGATTTTGGACAGTCCTGTATTGGAAGAAAGCAAGATTGTATAATCACTTGCTGAATGGCAAAAAAAAACCCGAGATACGCCCCAAAACCAATACATGCATTGATGAAATGCTGACCCGGAAGGCGATGATGATCTGTCTTCTCGCTGCGCCCTAGCCGATGTAGCCCAAGTGGATCATGTCGCCCATCATCTAGCACCACAAACTACTATACATATGATACAAACCCAACACATGTCGGCGGATGTAGATCCTTAGAATAAGCCGGAACGTCCCCCGGCGTGACTGTCATAGCACCTCATCAGTCGCCGCTGTGATCAAGGAGACTGCGCCGGCCAGAAACAGGGCAAGTGAAGTGGCCCGGGAAGGAAGAGAATTCGGTGTGAATGTTTCATGATGTCGTCTATTGAGTCGCTTGGGCCGCGGCAGCCTTCTTGGCCTTCCTAGCCTTCTTAGTCGCCTTCTGAGCCGCATTCTGAGCCTTCTGATGCTCGAGTTCTATGAGCTCCCTGTCTGCGATCTCCTGTTCGAGGACCTCGCGGCCGTTGTCCAATGCCCACATATCCAGATAGTCCTTGCCCCCGAGAGCACGCTCGATCGTAATCATCTTGTCGTTTTTCTCGATCTCGCGGATGTACTTGGATTGCGTCGGGTCCATGACTTTCGTGACGAACGGGGTGAGCTGATTATGGATTGACACGTTAGGGATTTTGTTTCGTCGATTTATAAAGGAAGAAGGAGAAGAGCCTCATACCTTGAATTGGTCCAAAGCCTCGGGAACGACATATGTGCGGACTTTCTTCCAATCGATCACGTAGGATCCGTTCTTAGCGAAATAACCCATGGCGCCGGTCCGGTTTCCCTTGTAGTAACCGCCATTGACCTGTTTCGTGGTCAGGCGCAGGCGCATGCGCATCAACGGCTTGGTCGGCTTGAACATGGTGCAAATATGGGCGGTCGACGGTCTTGGGCCTTTCGCGTTCAATGACTGCGGAGAATGCGGACGGACGGTTAGCGGACAAAAAGGCTCTTCTGGAAGTCGGGCGGCGCTAGGAGTATCTCCGCCCCGCCAAGACCTTTTTTTCTTGTTCCGCATTAGACAGAAAAAAAATCAACTGTATTGCAGTCAAGTACACAGCACCTCTGCACAACCTCGGTGCGTGTGATCTACTTAATATACGACACGCCGAGATTTTCATTGCTTTTACCTCCACATAAATAATTCCCCGATCACAGCGCCTCCCAAGTGCGAGGTCCAACAACCATGCCTCGCAAGCAGACGCAACTGCGCGGTCCGAAGGACCGGGACCGAGACCAGTCCTCCAAGAAACCAGCCCAGAAGAAGACGTCCTCAAAGATGCTTAATGCTTTCTCTATCGCCGAAAGTCAATATCCCACGAAAGTCAAGATGCGACGGAGTCGCTTTGGCGAGGAAGATGATCAGTTCAAACGCAAGCGGAACATCGGTCGCGACCCCGAAGATTCGGACACGCCGGATAACAAGCGCCGTCGAACCGGCGATGACGATTCGGAGATGGGATCTAATTTTGGCAGCGACGGTGAAGGAAACAGGTGGAGACTGGGAGAGGTTGACAGCGACGATGATGAGGATATCGACAGTGACGAAGCTTTGGGCTCTAGTGACGAGGAGCGATTCGAGAGCTTCACTTTTCGTGGCAGTTCCAAGCCGAAACAGAAATTACCCGAGAAGAAGAAGCGCACTCGTGAGATTACCCTCTCTGAAGATGTGGATGAGTCCGAGGAAGACGACGACGACGAGCTAGACGAAGATGATGATCTCGGAGAGGACGCAGTTGATTTGGCTACTGCTTGGGACATGAACACGGCCATGGAGGCAGAGGAGGAAGCGGAGGCCAAGAAGGCGAAGAAGAAGTCGAAGCAGGCGGCAGAAAGCGACGATTCGGAAGAATACGCCAGCGGAACCGAAGAAAGCGACTCCGATGATGAAAGCGATCTATCCTTCTCCGAAGACGAGGATGACGGCGACCAACAGCATGGCCTCGCGAAACTACAGAGCTTTGTCGACTCAATGAATACCCAAACTGCCTCCAAACCGAACCGAAAGACAGGTGGCGGTCAAGAACATGGGACCCCTACAGAATTTGGCTTGGCTTCTACGCGTAAACTAACCGTTGCCGACCTGCTCCCTTCCATCACGGACTCTCGACTCAAAAGCTCGCTGAAGCACGTCGACTCCGAAGCATCTGCCCCGAAGAAGTCCTCCGGAATCCCTGGCAAATTGGATGCTCCCCTTGCAAAGCGTCAACAAGATCGCCTCGACCGCGCAGCCGCATATGATAAGAGCAAGGAAACACTTGACCGATGGCTTGAGACCGTCAAGGCTAATCGCCGGGCCGAGCATCTTATGTTCCCCTTGCCCGACCCCGATGCGAATCAGGTGCATCGTATGAGCGCCCCCAAACCCCGGACGGACCTCGAAAGCACAATCCAGAATATTCTTGTCGAGAGCGGACTTGCAGAGACGAACGGAAAGTCGGCCGAAGACCAGATGCAGGAACTGGAAGAATCACAGGAACGTAGGCTACCTATCGAGGAGATTCAGGCCCGCAGAGCCGAACTACGGAAGAGACGTGATCTTTTATTCCGGGAAGAAGTACGAGCGAAACGAATCAAGAAGATCAAGAGCAAGTCTTATCGTCGTGTGCACCGAAAGGAGCGCGAGAAAATGGAACTTCAGGAGAGACAGGCTTTGCTGGAAGCCGGCGTTGATCTCGACGAAATGGAGAGAGAAAAGAACGAGCGATTAAGAGCGGAGGCGAGAATGGGTTCCAAGCATAAGGAAAGCAAGTGGGCGAAGAGCTTGAAGCAAACTGGCCGCACGGCTTGGGACGAAGACGCTCGACGTGGTACACAGGATCAAGCCTTGCGCGAAGAGGAACTACGCAAGAGAATTGAAGGCAAGCGGGTCACAAATGGTGATGAAGATTATCTCGGTTCTTCCAGCTCCGAGTCGGAGGACGAGGATCCCTGGGACGAGGAGGCTGCCTCGGATGCGGAGAAGCGCAAGATTCGCCAGAAACTCAGCAAACTTGAAGGCGACGACGATGATGAGGAGTACAAGGGCCCTCACGCGAACTTGATGAATATGAAGTTCATGCAGAACGCACAGGCTGCACGCAAAGCAGAAAACGATGCAGAGATCCGGCGTCTCAATCGTGAATTACATGGTGAAGAATCTCAGTCGGAGGCAGAATCTGAGGTCGGACGACGTAAGTTTGGCAAGTCTGAAACGGAGGCGTCCGCCAAACAAAACAAGACCCAAGCAGCCCCTCGCAATGAGTTCGAGGAAGCTCCGGGATCTGACGATGAGCCTGATGTGCACGAGGTGGATCAGGACGTCAAGATCGTCCTGGATCGTCCGCAGAAGAAAGAACCAGCCCCGAGCAAAAACAAAAGCAATGCTCGGCCTTCGAGCCAATTTGCAGAGCGAGGGGAATCCCCCGTCGAGGAAAACCCATGGTTGGTGCAGACTACCAGGAACAATCGCCGAGTGACAGCCGACGACTCTCAGCAGACTGTCGACATAACGCTTGAAGATGCCAAACCAAGTAATGCTGGTGCCAAGGGTGTTTCTAAAGTTCAAAAGAAGCCAGCTGCGACAAGCAAGAAGCTCGATGCAGAAGACTACGACAGCGACGAAGACGATGTACCAGTACTTCTCAAGAACCACGACCTCGTGAAGAGAGCGTTTGCGGGCGACGAGGTTGTGCAGGACTTCGAGCAAGAGAAGCTTGACACCATCAGAGACGAGGATGACCAGGTGATTGACAACACTCTACCTGGCTGGGGCAGCTGGGCTGGTGATGGCATTAGTAAGAAACAACAAAAGCGCCAAAAGCGTTTCTTGACCAAGGTGGAGGGTGTGAAGCCTGAAGACCGGAAAGATGCTAAGCTATCCCGAGTCATCATCAATGAGAAACGGATTAAGAAGGTAAGCATAACCACGTTTTCGAGGTCAATTACATGTGAATTCAGAGCTAATGCCTTGTGCCTTCCCAGAACAACAAGTATATGGCTACTCAGCTTCCTCACCCATTCGAGAACAGACAGCAATATGAACGGTCTCTCCGTCTGCCTATGGGACCTGAATGGTCTACCAAGGAAACTTTCCAGAGTGCAACCAAGCCGCGCGTGATGATCAAACAGGGTGTCATCAAGCCGATGCAGAAGCCTATGGCCTAAATGCATTTCAATACTTTGGCTGCCGGTCAGTGGCTTTTACGGGATATTGGCGGGGGTTTTCTCATTTTGTCGGGTTGGGCAGGGGTTGTACCGTCCTGTCCATGTTGTACATTGTCTTCATGATTGAGTGTAGTGTGGAATTGGGTCATGATACCAAGTCAGCTAAATGAATACTGACTAAAAAGTTGATTCTGCAGCGATCCCCGCATGATGCGGCAATAAGCAACGTGCAAGAGTCTATGTAAGTGCATGCGATCGTCGATAAGCATCTGCCTCCTGGAGGCAGCAGAAGAAGAATAGTGACACCGCACATGGTGATAGTCTCCGGGGTTGGTCATCCCCATTTGAATTTAAAGTTGTTGGAGTAGCAGTGTCTTGGCTAGAGATGATCTGGTCGGGTGAACCGTCAGCCTCATGATCCAGCCAGCTCGGGGGCTGCAGGCCGGGCCACATGGACGTTGGCGTTGAAACGAACCATGGACACAGGCACATCAATCCCGATTGATCTGGATTTGTGTCGTGTCTGGTGGAATGTGCCGAGTGATGGCTGGGGAGGCACACATTAGACTTAGGCTCTCTTTAGTATGGGGGAACATTCCTTCCAGCCTTCGTAAAGGCTGGTTGGTGTCTTGAGTGGAAAGGCACGGTGAGAGTACTGTAATATTGAGACTGTAGTTGATTCAAGGAAGGATGACAATCTTAGAAGAGTCAAGCTAGAGGAGGATGATAATGAGCAAGTGGTGGTCAGAGGGAGGGGTCGCATGTAAGTATTATTCAGTTGTTGTAAGTATTGTGTTGATTGTAAGGTACTAGATGTTGATACTGCTGCCTTGTTCCTAGGGCTCCACTCCTTCCCGGCTCCATCCCGCAAGCGCTTGCCGTCATGCTTTCTGCCCCGTCCCTGGTTCAATTCATCCCCTCCCCATCATCTCCAGGCTTACATTTCTAGATTACTTCTACACTACCGACTACATACACACTTACTGTCAGTTTGTCCATAATTGTATGTACAACTGCAATCATCTGCTCTCATCATCTGTCTACGGTCTACCTGTAAACTTTAACCATCCAGATCCCATGCACATACCCATGCAGTTCGGGGCCGGACTCCAGGTCTCAAGGCGCACTGCATACGCCGCTGCCGCTGTGCCTGACTTTCCAAATGCATTCCTCCCCTCCTCGACCCTGCATTCCGTTCCATATTGTTGTTATGCCTTTATAGCCATCGCGGTCGCTGATGCCTGGACAGATCGACGCGCTGTGATACCCCTTCAGTAAATTGACTTGGGAGATCAGTATTTTCTTGGTATTCTTTCTGCACGCGGAACGGAGTTTATCTCGCGCCTGCTGAGATTCTTGTTGGCCGAGACGGGAATCTATACTTTGGACCAGGTAAGCAATGTTGACATTCTTCTATTTATTTGGAGATGTGTTCCTTCTACCGTCGGGTTCAATCTCTCTCTCTCTCTCTCTATCTCTTTTCTCTTCCACCCCTCTTTACACTCGTTTTTCATAGTCATTCTGGTGTGTGCCGGCGTTGTCTCTGTGTCTAGAACACTGCCGTCCACCACTAGAGGGAGATATTGGATACACTCGTTCGCCAATTCTTCCATCTTTTTATCATATATACCCCATTTAATCAATCCTTGATTTGCTGCTTGCTGGATCTCATATGCACATTGCTTCGGTTCCTGATCGCTTGAGAATCGCTTTGTTGGTCACCGTCGGCGCAATTTGTCTTCCAAGATACGACCTCTGATTTGCGCCTGATATTGCTCTGCCCACTTTTGCAATGGAGAAACGGATGAAATGGCACCCTTCACTCCTGCTGACCTGGCTCTTAGCCGCGGAGAAGGTATACTCAGCACCGCAGATTACATCGTCAACGACGACTGCATTGAGAACTCAGTTTCCTCCCGCTCAAGGCGAGAGATTGCTTATCCCCGAAACTCAGGGTGTAAGTTAGCCGAACAGGCACCTGGACTTCCCTGTTGCTTACATTGAGCCAGTATTACCCCACGAGTCTCGAACGTGAAGGCCGTCCGTCGCTACAACCCTATCCCACAGTCTCGAATGTTCCGCATAATCTGAACGACCTGTTGCATGACTTAGAGAGTCCCGCAGACTTGCTTGGTCTCTTACTACCAGACTTCAAAGGAGGTGATCCTACGGTCCCGGCGAGCGCCCCAGCAGCAGATCCTACTCCAACAGCAGATAGGCCTTTGCACAGACCGACTGGCCATAGGCCCACACAAACTGCAACGGACTCTGACGACTCTGACGACTCTGATAGTCCTGACGATTCTGACGACGAATCTGACGATTCGGATGACAGTCCGACTTCTGCATACTCTACTGGCGAGCCTTCATCTGCAACCCCCATCCCAACTGATTTCGACACTAAGCCAAGTGAGACCTCTCACACCGAAACCTCTGCACCATCGACAGTATTACCAAGTAAGTTGTGCTCCGAGAGATGTGTGGCATGCGGTCTAACTTTGACTGGCGCTAGGCTCAGTTACACAAATGTCTGGCGGTCAGGATGTATTTGTCCCGTTGGCTACGGGGGCAATCCCTCAAGCTGTCACATCGAGAGGTGACCACCCCGTGCCAAAGAAAGGAATCGTAAGTACACTCATAATAACTGCCAATGCCCATCTAATTGCCACAGGAAAACGTCAACACGCCGATCGAGACCAATAAGTTCTACAGTGGCATTTTCTTAGGGTCGCAGAGCAATGCAACTTTCACTCACCCATATGCCGTGGCCTGGGCTAAAGGGTCTGGTACTGCGCAGAGCTATGGAATGGCGCTCTGGCACAACGAGGCCAACGTGGTTGCCAACGGACCAACAAATGCGAACATCCCCGGGAATCCAATTTCGTATTATATCAACCCTATTGGCATTCAACATCTCATATTATCTGCCACAGAATTGAAGGCTTCCACGGTGCTCACCGGAGAGAATATCCTACCGTTCTCTGCGGACGCCGTTTTGAAACCAGATAGCGGGTCAAGCCAGCGGCTTACTGTTCCCCTCGTTCAAGGCATGGGGTTCGTGACTGGTATGTATACGAACTTGCAGCCTCTGATTCAGACTGGAGTCTTCTTTAGGCAAGTTGTTACAGCTGCCTCTCCAAGGGTCGGCATCTTCAAGTATAAGCTTACCCTCGAGGATGGAAGTAGCTGGCTTCTCTATGCTGTGCCACAAGATGGCAAGGATCCTAATTTCCAGCTGGAGTCGAACACCAACCTTCGTGGTCCGGCCGGGTGGTCTGGTTTTGTCCAGGTCACTAAGAATCCCGCTGGAGACTCTGGGGAAAAGTTGCTCGACGGGTCGGCTGGCGTTTTCGCGCTCGAAGCCGCCATTTCGGGAACCGTAAGTGCCCGCACAGGCACTTATCAGCTGTCGTGGGCCAAATCAGGGACCAAGACACAGGACACCCCTCTGATGATGTACGCTCTACCTCATCATGTTGAATCATTCGACGCAACCACAAAGGGCCGTATGACAAGCATCAGTCTTCGAACAACTACCAAGGGAAAGGCGACTGCGGTCGTTGGAGAAACGTGGACTATGGTCGAGCCAGATCTTCCTACCGACATGGGATTCGCCCCATGGTCCGCATCGTCTGGCAATGTCAACGGGATCTCGACGGCGGCACAGAAGGTCATCTTAGGAGTTGCACCTACAGAGCTCAACCAGAATATCGATGCGCAGACCAACTTGAACAGCATGTACTACAGCGGAAAGGCTCTGAGCAAATTCGCAACTCTGGTCTACACGGTGAACAAGCTAGGCGGAAACCCTGACCTGGCTGCCTCAGCGTTGCAGAATCTCAAAACCGCCTTTTCGAGATTCATCACCAATAAACAACAATTCCCGTTGGTGTATGACACTGTCTGGAAGGGAGTTGTGTCTTCGGCAAGCTATGGCGGGGATTCGGGTGCCGATTTCGGAAACACATACTACAATGACCATCATTTCCACTACGGCTACTTCATCCATGCCGCAGCTATCATAGGCTCACTGGATCCAACTTGGCTGTCAAGCAGCAAGGACTGGGTCAACATGCTGGTCCGCGATGCCGGAAATTCTGCAGCGAATGATCCTTACTTCCCCTTCTCGCGCGCATTTGATTGGTTCAATGGACACTCGTGGGCTAAGGGACTATTCGAGTCCTTCGATGGCAAGGACCAAGAGTCCACCTCCGAGGACACCATGTTCGCCTATGCAATCAAGATGTGGGGAAAGACGATTGGTGATGCCAGCTTGGAAGCTCGAGGCAACCTGATGCTTGGTATCTTGAGGCGCAGCCTGCACAATTACTTCCTTTTGGAGAGCGACAATAAGAACCAGCCGGCTAACTTCATCGCCAACAAGGTCACTGGTATTGTGAGTGAAGCCGAGACTCATATTTCCTGAATCCATGACTAACTCTATCCTTCAGCTTTTTGAGAACAAGGTAGATCACACTACCTACTTCGGTGGCAACCTAGAATATATTCAAGGGTAAGTCGAAGCCTTCCATGTCTCTCCTTTTTGAAGTGCTAATCCATATAGAATTCATATGTTGCCTCTTCTGCCATCTTCTGGGTTCGTTCGAAGACAGAACTTCGTCCTTGAGGAGTGGAATGCCCTTTTCGCAAGCAATGCCACCACCCCTGCTTCAACGGTAACTGGTGGATGGAAGGGTGTTTTGTATGCCAACTTGGCTCTGGTCGACCCCACCACGTCCTGGAACTTTTTCGCCCAGTCCAACTTCGACTACAGTTGGATTGATGGTGGTGCCTCACGAACATGGTATCTGGCCTATGCAGCTGGTATGTTGATGACCCTTTAGAACAATAAACAGACCGGGGGGCTAACCATCTGAATAGGTTTGGGAGGAGCTTGAGAGTGTGAGGGTGATGATTTTCGGATATATTTCATTTGTTTCGTATCTTGCTTCGACTGCCGTTCTGCTTGGTCAAGATGCTTGTGTGTCTGCCCGAAGACTTTCTTATTAATCTATACAATCTTAAACATCTGTTAAAATATGGCTTCTCCTTGTCCGTGTAGTGATTGGTGCACAGGAAGCGCGCCCGTATAAACCAAGTTGCTCTCTTGATACTGGTTTTGTCTGGCGCCTCTTCCTTTCAGCTGCACCGGATACTCCCGGCACACTACCTATTGGGCGGGCCGGCCCTCAGTTCCCTATGGGTATAGGTGCACTGCAGAAGTCACGTTGTTGATGCTGGGCATACCTCGAGATCTTGACGATAAAACGCATTAGTGGGTTATTGGCTTTTTACATATGCCAAGTGAATGTCCTACCCGCCAACACATGAGACCTCTGAACCAGTCGTGGCAGTGCTGACTCGCATTTGTTTCAAATAAGGGCCGGACCCATGGTTTGGCTGATCAGGGTGTGGATTGATCTAGACTGACTGAGAATGGGCACCGGTAGTTAGACGATTGGGTTAACTCATCAACTGGAAGAGGCTCTTATCTACATAAACACAGTTTAATGAGAATAATGAGCGAGAAAATAGTATTGTATCTAGATGCATTAAGTATGTACTGTACAGTACTTATGTCTGGGCTTTTAAATTTTAAGCTCGGCTCCGCCCCGCCCACCAGCCAGCATTCCCGATCGGGTCAAGCTTGAGTGAAGCTGCCGATGGATGCATGCATTAGTCATGAGTTATTATACCTGGTCACGTCTGTTTTCGATCTCAATAATGCACTGTCAAGCTTTCTTGAGCGAGAGAGGGGGTATGTGCCTCTTGAGGTATACACGAGCTTGGCTGCAGTCGTACAATCAATCTATCTAGCCGAACCTTCGTTTCGCTGGAAAGCTAGTGAGTGTCACGAAGTTATCGACTGTCGTGTCATGTCTCTTTCAGCCCGCCATGATTTCATCATCATCTCAAGCCATTTCCGCATCCCCTCTTCCTCCTCGCAACCGATGTGGCCCAACGTCATCTCAACGAAGGATCATCCTGATCTTACGAGTATAAGGGTGCGTGGCCAGCACCACATCCAAACTGAATCTGGCACGAGATTTGAAATCCCGCACAACCTGACATTCACAAGGTCCTTTAGTCCAGTACCACCGTGGGATGATCGAAATTGGGGCTGTGCACCGCACCTGCCACCTGCTCTTGGGTCCAAGCCATCAATCTCGATCCACTCAACTCTGCACAACCAATTATCGTGACTAGTGGAACTCTCGGAATCTTGTTCAGTATTTAGCGACTGATTGCGGTACGTCGACACTGCGACTGTCTTGAACCCATCATCCTCTTGGCCTCCCCCCTAGGTACCCTTCCCTGATTCCCTCCTTCCGGACCCTAGCTGTGCCGTTGTTAGACTGAGAGCTTCCTCACAATCGTGCCAGTCACCCCCTCTATTACAAGGTTTCCCGGTCATCAGGAAATACGTGGCTTGTGCCCTAGGCTTGCTTTGACTCGTAAGGGGGAAATTTCACCCAGCGCGACAAGCCACACAACATTCACTCCCACCTCGTCCGATCACGAGCTGTGACTGCGTCAATCGATCCTGCGATTTGACTAACCCCGGATTGCAGGTCCAAGGACAATCCATACTGTCAAATCGCCCCTTGTTATAATCCCCCGACTGTCGCAGAGTTGTGGCTTTGTTTCCTTGCCACACTACATCATTTCCCGATGTGTAAGTGTTTGAACCACAGTTCCTTGGCTCTGCCAATCCATGTTTCGACTGTTTCTGGGAAGCAGTAGTGCGACCACCTTGCCCAAGTGTCTTCCACCTCCAATTTCTCCACTCCCATTTCCTCACCATTATCTACTTTATTGGCGCAGGTATTGCCATCTTTTCGTTCCTTACAATCCTTTTCGCGTCCTTTCTTCCTTCCTTCCGCGCTGTGATCGGCGCAGTTGGTTGCTCCCTCAGCAGTACTCAGTCGACCCATCAGTCCTACAAGACTAGTCTTTTTATCATCCTCCAACTATTATTCCAGTCTTTTGGATTCATTGCAGATTTCTTCCAAAGCTTGCAAAGCAAGCACAAGTCCGATAATCTACCTTTAACCCCACATTCTCTTGTCACCTCTGATTTCCTATTTCCTCTTTACACTCCAGCCCGTGTTGCGCCATCCACCTTTCTCCGTCCACGCAACACCATAACTTAGCTAACAAGTTTCCGGCATTGGTTTCGCAGCGGCTACAAGCTTTCGCTCGACTGTTCGCAGGGTCTCTTGGGGTTCCAGAAAAAACATGACTGGATTTTCGTCGAGAAATGGTTCCGTGGAGCCGCCGGATGAGAGACAGGCTTTGATCAGCGATACAGCTCGCATCAACTCTGGATTTCGCCAGCAACGTCAAAAGCCTCGATACCACTGGTCTCACTGGCCTAGACGAGTCGCTCATCTGACATGGTCGACTCTTGTTCGCGATTATGTTAACATCCTCCTTATTTTCGTGCCATTGGGCATCGTCGCAGGCGCGCTTCACTGGGACAGCACCGTCATCTTCACTCTTAACTTCTTGGCAATTATTCCTTTGGCTTCGCTCTTGAGTTTCGCAACTGAGGAGTTGGCAGCGACGATGGGTCAGGCCCTGGGTGGCTTGATGAATGCAACTTTTGGTAATGCTGTTGAATTGATCGTGAGTTCGCTCGCTATAGCTCCAGTGTAAGAATATCTGAGCTAACCCGAATGATTGCCGCCAGGTTAGCATAATCGCTCTCAAGGACAATCAGATCCGAGTTGTCCAAGCAAGCATGCTTGGAAGTATCTTGTCCAACATTCTGCTTGTCCTGGGTTGTTGCTTTTTCATTGGCGGACTACGTTACTCCGAGCAAACGTTCAATAGTACAGTAGCATCGACCATGTCCTCATTGATGACGGTCGCGTCTGCTTCGCTAATCATTCCGGCTACGCTTTACGCCTCCTTGAGCGGGTCTGATAAGGGGGAAAGGAGAGACAACATCTTGATCCTTTCTCACGGCACTGCCATCATCCTTTTGATCCTCTACGTGATGTACCTTTACTTCCAGCTTAAGTCGCACGCGGATCTCTTCGAAGCAGCCAACGAGGAACTCAACGATGCTGAAAATCAGGCAGGAAATGCGGAGGCGGAGGAAGAAGAGGAAAGACTGCTCAGCCCATGGGCTGCCACGGTGGCTTTGATCATCGTGACGATTCTCGTTGCTATTTGCGCCGACTACCTCGTGGGTAGTATTGACAGCATCGTGCAGAAAACTGGCATGAGCCGTACGTTCATCGGTCTCGTTCTCATCCCGATTGTCGGAAACGCTGCCGAGCATGTTACCGCCGTTGTGGTTGCCTGGAAGGGCAAAATGGATTTAGCTATTGGGGTTGCCATTGGCAGCAGTCTCCAGATTGCGCTTTTTGTTACGCCCTTCCTTGTTATTCTCGGCTGGATCATGAATGTGGATATGACTCTGCATTTCCATATCTTCGAGACTGTCGCCTTCTTCATCTCTGGCTTGGTCGTTACTTTCCTCATTCAGGATGGAAAGTCTAACTATCTTGAAGGCGGGCTATGCCTGGGAATGTAAGTATCCGTGCACCCGTCATACCTTGGCCGCTTACCTAACTCTACTATCATCATAGGTATATCATCCTCGCACTCGCTTTCTACGTTTATCCGGACAGTGCCAGTGACGATGCCTTGTTCAATCATTAATTGGAGTATCCCAAGGCCATGTGACACATCGGATTTGCGTCCATGCCTGTAGCATGTATTCCTCTTCCATAATTGCGCCCACGCAACATCTTTCCATCTCACTTCTGTTTTGTCCATATGTGCACCCTAGTTATGCTGTGCCTATCGCAGCCGTGCTTGTTTGCGTTTTCTTCGTTTTAGTGGCGACAATATTCTTCTATGTTTCAGCTGGCGGCTCTTGTGCTTCTACTCTGACGGGCGAACCGTGAGAGGGCTGCAGGTCAGTTTAAAATACCAGTAGTATCACATGTTCTCTTTCTCCAAGTGTGTCTTCATGGTAGTGTGATTCATCTAGGCTTAGCGTGTCTGATTATTCGTGTGAATTTATATGTGGGACATAGACTGCAAGCTATACTATAGATCTAAGCGGAGTCGTGGCGCTTGAGCTGAGATTAATTCAAGATGATGTTGTGAAGCAAGTATCTTCAAAGTATGTGAGTGTGGCGGTTCTTGTTTCCTTTTCATCGGCCAGAATCTTGGCATGGGATGACTCAGCAAGTGTGGAGAGGAAAATCGTTCGCCGGACTTCATGGCAGGGAGCCAGGCTGATAGAAGTGACTTCATCCACTTTCATTCCCTCTTTGACAGCCTCCGGTCATTGAAGGGGTTCATTCTCACTATGCCGCCACGTCTCAATATTCTCACCGCAAGGGCGGTTCCCGTCCTTCGCCAGCCTTCGACGTCCGCTGTCAACGGTTCGGCCGCTGCCCGCCGCAGCATTGCGACTATTGTGAACGCCAACCGGCCATCGACCACCAATGGCCTGAAATTCGTCCCTTCAGTTTCGGTGCGGATGTCGCAGCGTTGGAACTCGTCTGGTAGCGATGGAAAGGACAAGCCAGAGGGCTACAAGGGCCCAACGGAGGACCCCTTGCCCCATGTCAGTGAAGAGGCCGCGGAGGTCAGCAAAATCATGGATAAGAGATGCGATGGCGTTGCTTCCAGCCCGGAACTGGAGCAGGGAACACCGGTTTCCGAGGTGAGTAGCTCATCTATACTGCTGCACATTTCAATGCCACGGCTTCATTTGTACCTCTGGCAGCCACCGAAACTAACATGGACGCCGTCCCTTCACAGATCTTGCAGCGTGACAAGAATGCCCAGAAGCATGCCCCCAAGGTCATGCAAGACCAAATGAAGAACCAATCGGGCAAGCGCTCGTTCTCAACATCTGCTCGTCGCATGGAATCAGGTTTAGAGTCGACTAATTTCGACGACGCTTCCGCCGCAATGGTCGCCAACATGGTTGCCGCCGTCAACGAGCAAGCGGCCGAGTTGCACTTTGGCGAAGGGCTCAAGTTCGAGAAGCCCACCAAGGCCATGGCCAAGACTGATAACTTCCGTTCTCGATACGACTCATTGCTGGAACAGTTCACGAAGCAACTTATGCGGGATGGCAAGCTGACCAAGGCTTACAATGTATGCGCTACGATTTCTAGGGACTTGGTCCGCTGAGTCATTGACAAGACATGCTAACTGTGATCCTCTGGCAGGATATGTCCTTCATTCTGGATCACCTGCGGACTTCTCCCCCCCCTAACACGAGCATGAAGCGACCGTTGCTTCCTGGCCCTTCGAGCTCTCAACTACCCCTCAACCCCGTCCTCTACCTTACCCTCATAGTCGACTCCGTCGCTCCTCTGCTCAAGATCCGCCAACAGAAAGGTGTTATTGGTGGTGGTGCGTCGGTGCAGATCCCTGTTCCCCTCGCTCTCCGACAGCGGCGGCGGCAGGCTATCCGGTGGATCATTGATTCCTCGGACAAGCGCCGGGACAGCAACTTCGCCATGAGAGTTGCACAGGAGCTGGTTGCGGTTGCTGAGGGTCGCAGTGGTGTGTGGGATCGCAGAGAGGCGGTGCACAAGCTCGGTATTGCAGGTCGGTCGAACCTGGCCAAGCGGTGAATGTTGCTTTGAATCACGAGTCGATTATGCCATGACCCAAGCGATGGGGGGCTTCCCTCTAAATACATTCCATGGGATGGGGTTCGGGAATTGGGCTACTTGCTTGGTTGGACGTTGTATATTTCATTTTCTTCCCCGATCTGTATTTCTTACTTGCTACCAGTTATTTTCAGCAGCCAAATCAGTTCACTGTTTAGAATACTTAGCTGCATGATCATGTTTCAAGTAGAATTCAGGGTCCCCCCTGCAGCAAATCGCCGGAAAGGTTGAAGCTCGCCGATTAGCCTCCGGATGACTAACGCAGCCTTCCCGATTGGGTTGTCTCGGCGTCAGCTGTACCGTAGCAATTTAGCTCCAACGATCCCTACGTCCCCCCAGCCTACTTCGTCCCTTGGGATAACTAAAACTTAGCTTCTGGATGCGCATGGCCTACATCTCATTGATCGTTTCCGATTGACAGCTGTACTGGCGCATTGCAATCCCAGACGTGCGTTGGCTGTCCGCCGATCGGAGTCAGTTTCGCACAGCCCATCCACACCGGTGACGATAACGATACCACGACTTGTCGCTATTAACAGGCTAGTGTGTTAGCGGAGGGCTGTCGACGTGCAACCTTCCACACATTATTCAATTCAGCCAGACCGTCCCCACGACTGCATTGAACAGATAGAGTCCAGTGCCGGTTTCGCCCCCGCTCTCCCCCCCTCGCCTCGTTTTTCTCGTCCGACACCGTGTCGTCGAATGCCGTTGGTCGATCTGTGGCACGCATCGCTTCTGCGAGGGGTGCCTCCACACACGATAACAACATAGCCCCTCTTGGTCATCAAGCTATCGAACTCGTCGAATTCCCCCAATCCCTCCCTGTCACGACATCAACCGAGTCACACCACCCGTCGTCTCGTGCCGTTGACCACCACCCGGGCAGTACAGGACACCACACAGACCAGGAGAAGAGTGCCGCTCGGCGCACCCAGCATAGCAGACCGGATAGACTCAAGTTTTGGATAGAAGCTCTCCGGCGTCGCGCTCACCGCCACCAGAGCGCTCATTCACCCAAGATGAAGTTCTCGCACAGCATCCAGTTCAATGCGGTGCCCGACTGGAGCGCCTATTACCTCGCTTACAGCAACCTCAAGAAATTGTACGTCGTCCACTTTTCTTTTTCCCCCTTTGGTTTTACGTGCGTCGTGCGTCGTGCGACATTACACTCGGGGGAGGTGGAGTCGTTGCATCCGATTGTCTGTTGTCGAGGGTCGAAAGACTTGGGCTAATCTTGTGGTGGTAGAATATATTCCCTAGAACAGGAAGCGCACCGCTCGGCTGGTCAGAGCCACCCCGATGTCGAGTCTGCGCCGCTGCTGGATAGCACACCAAACCCTGATGCGATCTTCCGTCGAGCTCTGGATGCAGAGTTAGAGAAGATCTGCTCGTTCTATCAAGTCAAGGAGGTGGAAGTGTTTAAGGAGGTGGAAGATGTAGCCAGACTTGCGGAGGAATATGCTTCCAGGGCCGACACGGCAAATATCGACCCGATGAGCGAGAATATTATCAAGGCGAGGACGATGAGTTCTGGTTCGAGGAACAGACAAGAACGGCGGCGTAGCACGTTCAGCGACGCTATCGGGGATGACGACGATGATGACGATGCGGACAGTGACGACGACCGCGCCGCGCCAACAGATCGCCACCGACCTCGATCGCATGGCGCCGAATCTAGCAACCATGATGGTAGCCGCACTGAAGACATGAGAGACTCCAGCGTTTGGGCAGCGGACTCCAGGCTTCTGGGGTACAATGGTCAGTCTACGAGCCGTGCAGCCGCCCAGGACGAGCAATTCTCCGATCCCTCTGTGGTGGATCTGTATACTACGGGCCTCACACTCAAAAAACAAGCTGTTGCAGCCTATGTTTCGATTTGTGGACTCAAGTCCTACATCCAGTTGAACAAGACGGGTTTCTCCAAGGCCCTGAAAAAGTACGACAAGATCATGGACCGTAATCTGCGCCGGGACTATATGAGCGCGGTTGTGGCTCCGGCCTACCCATTCACGGACTACACCATGGAGAGAGTGGATGATCACATCCACAAGATCGAGGCTGTCTATGCTGAGGTGATCACGACGGGCAATCTGCCTTTGGCCAAACGTGAACTGCGACTGCATCTGAGAGAACATGTCGTCTGGGAGAGGAATACCGTCTGGAGGGAGATGATTGGCATTGAACGGAAAGCCCAGGCTGCTAATGTTGGAATTCGTCGTACTCTCCTTGGAGGAGACGAGGACCCAGCAGCCGCACGCCGCCAGGGTGACGAGCAAGAGGCTAAACCCACGGTGTTGAGGACCCCGATCGGTGTCTACCATGTTCCTCAGTGGGTCTGCAGCTTGAGCTTCGGTACTCTTGTCTTCATCCTGGTCGTTTTCGCGATGTTGCTCTCTATCCCTATTCTGGAGAAACCGGAGCAGCAGAATTGCCTGGCTATGCTTGTTTTCGTCAGTTTATTATGGGCTACGGAGGTATGTTAGACTAATGCTTATTGCGAGTGGATAGAACCGCTGACATCGCTAACTGTTGCAGGTCATTCCCCTTTTTGTGACTTCTCTGCTCATTCCTTTTCTCGTTGTGATGCTTCGCATCATGAAGTCGGAGGATAAGCCCCACCAGCGACTGGGACCGAAGGAGGCTACCAGCGCCGCTTTCAGCGCCATGTGGACACCGGTCATTATGCTCCTGCTCGGTGGTTTCACCATCGCAGCCGCTTTGTCGAAATACGATATCGCACGTCGCATGGCCATGTTTGTGCTGAGCAAAGCAGGCTCTAATCCTCGCGTGGTCCTTCTCACAAACATGTTCGTGAGCATGTTCCTGAGTATGTGGATCAGTAACGTTGCCTCCCCAGTGCTGTGCTATTCGATCATCCAGCCTCTCTTGCGCAATCTGTCTCCGGACTCGAATTTCGCCAAGGCTCTTGTCCTCGGAATTGCGCTTGCGGCCAATGTCGGAGGAGCAGCATCGCCGATTGCCTCTCCTCAGAACATCATTGCACTCCAGAACATGTATCCGGGTATCAGCTGGGGTACCTGGTTCTTCATTTCGCTGCCTGTTTGTATCATTTCGATTCTCCTCATCTGGGTGCTTCTGTTGGTCAGTTTCCACGTGGGTCGGGAGACGACTATCGTGCCGATTCGACCAATCAAGGACAAATTCAGCGGCGTGCAATGGTTCATCACCATCGTAACCCTGTCTACGATCGGCCTCTGGTGTGGCAGCCACCAGCTTGAGCACATCTTCGGCGACATGGGCGTGATCGCGATCATCCCGATGGTTCTGTTCTTCGGCACCGGCATCCTCAACAAGGAAGACTTCAACAACTTTCTCTGGACGATCATCATTCTCGCGGCCGGTGGCCTCTGTCTGGGCAAAGCTGTCACGTCATCGGGACTCCTGCAAACGCTCGCCAACGGCATCCGGATGCGGGTCGAACATCTGAGTTTGTATGGGGTGCTGATCGTCTTCTCTGCTTTGATCCTGGTGGTTGCTACCTTCATCTCCCACACGGTGGCCGCCCTGATCATGCTCCCGCTGGTCCGTCAAATCGGAGTCAGCATGGCGGATCCCCACCCTAATCTGCTTGTGATGGCCAGTGCCTTGATGTGTTCGGTGGCCATGGCACTGCCTACCAGTGGCTTCCCCAATATGAGTACGTTCACTCATCCCTTCCATTCGCTATGTGTCTAACATGAGTCCAGCTGCTATCATGACCGAAGTGCCGCAGACCGGCCAACGGTACCTGCAAGTCCGCCACTTCTTCACCCGCGGTATTCCGGCCAGTTTGATGGCGTTTGTTGTGGTTGTGACGGTAGGATATGGATTGATGTATGTCGCAGGGTTGTAGAAGCGCAGGGATGATGGTTGGTTTGCCGTGGTGGGGTATAGTGCGTGTCGTATATGATGTGCTTGTGATGACTTTAAATTTATACTTAGTTGTTGATTCTTTCGATGGCGAAATAGTACATTTGCGAAGTGGGAGGTGTGCATACAGGCTAAGACTGTATACGGGGGGGTGGATTCTTCTTTCACTTGATAATTGTTACAATTAGATCGAAATACATAGAGCATTTATGAATATGTTAGTTTTTCTTTTTTCTTTTTACTAGATCATGATAAGTTTACAATGATACTAGTGTTGGGAATGACGATCCGACAATCCTTCAATCTTCAAGTTACATACCATAAATGATATAACAGGCTAGACCAGCCCCAGAGGAAGTATACTGAAGTATGATACATCCACCATCGACCCCAGACAAATCCAACCACAAAGACGTTCGTTCATCTGCGAAGAAGAGTAGACAAGATGGTTTCATCACATTCATCAACATAAAACAGGAGACATAGCGAGTATTAAGAGGACAATGGCAAGGAAACAAGAATCTAGAGAACGCAAGCATGAGATAGACAGTAGGAAAGCAGCAATACGGCCAACAAGTAAGTCAACTGATCAAGAAAGGAACAGGAGGTGAGGTATCAAAACCGTTCAAGGCATCACAAGGAACAACTGAAGTGGTTGGAAACATATAGTGCGTAGTAGTGCGGCTAACACTTTTCTATCGAATCCCTCCTTTAGAAAAGAAACACTTTCGGAAAGCAATATCGTCGTAGATCTGGAATTTTCGAAGAAGGAAGAAAAGCACGGGAGAGAGGGAGAAAATCGAGTCGAAAAGAAGGCGTGTTAGTTCCTACGGGAAGAATTCCGACGAGGTTAGCTACTATTCGCACTATGAGCTGGCTTCAAATATAAACGTGGGGGATTGGGGGGAAGGGGGGGGGAAAGGGAAGGGGAAGAGGGAACTTACAACAACCCCAGCGTCAAATCACCATGAATCTTGGCCTTGAGCTGGACTTCGATATCGAGGTTGAGATCGAGACGAAGACGCAATTGCTCGTCTTTGCCATCGCCGCCTTCTTCCTGCTTGCCGCCGCCGCCGAGCAGTCCGCCAACGGTCTTGCCGGCGCCACCCGTCACGCCGCCGAGGGCCTGGCCCGCCGTGTTCTGCACGAGATCGCCCGCCTGTCCAACTCCCGGCAGTCCGCCCAGGCCTCCATCCTGCCCGCCTCCTTGTTGCTGCTGCTGCTGGGTGCGCTGGCGGCGCTGACGGCGGGGCTTCTCAACGGCTCCGTTGTCCATGTTGTTGCTGTTGTTACGGGGAATAGTCTCTGTGTCGGAATCTTCTTGTTGGCGCAGTTTTGGAGGACGCGAACGGCGTTTGCGCTGCTGCGGGTCCTTCTTGGGTTTGCTGTTGCTGTCGGACTGCGGTTCTTGCTTGGGTTGAGGGCCGTCGGATTCGGGCTCTTCTTGTTTGGGTTGAGGGTCTTCTTGCTTCTTGTCTTCTTCTTCTTCTTCTTCTTCCTCGTCTTCTTCTTGCTTTACTTCGGGTTCTTGGGGAGATTTCTCCTCGGGTTTCTTGTCTTGGTCTTTGTCTTGGTCTTTGTCTTGATCTGCGGACTCGGATTGATCTTGATCCTTATCCTTGTCTTCGTCCTTGTCTGCGTCGGGCTTCTGCTCCGATTCGTTCTTGTTGTCTTCTTCCTTGGGTTGATCTTCCTGCTGCTGCTGCTGCTCCGACTGTTCTTCCTCCTTGGGCTGGGGGGAGCCGGGAGTGTTCTCTTGTTGAGGGGTGGAAGGGTTGGACGAAGGGTTGTTGGTCTGCTCGGACATGATGAAAGAAGAAGAAAGAAAAAGAGAAGAAGAATCAGATCGAGGATTGTCGGGGGCACGGGGATGAATATATCTAGAGGGATCTGGTCCGGTCTGGTGATACGGGGTCGCAGATCTATATAGGGCTTCTTACACGTTACCACACTCAGACCACTCCTTGCACACACACCCACACCCAATCCCAGCCGGTTATTTTGGGATCCGGGGATTGTTTCTTTCCTCTTTTTTTTTTTTTCTTACGACGTACTCTATTCGCAATGGAGAGACAGGTTCAGCCCCGCTGGGTTATGCAAGGTTCTGGGCAGAGTAAACGTTGTTTGGTTAGGAACATCTCCCTCCTGCCATCGACGTCAGCTTGCGCCGCCGACGAGGGAGGCGATCGTCGTCGTCGGCTTGCGCTTCCTCTCTGCCAGGGCTGGAGCACAAAAACCAAAGATGGCAGCGGACGATGACGTCGGTTTGCTGACAGGGAGAGAGCAAAAAGAAATGAAAGGAGGGGGACGTTCTAACAAGTGACAGGGCCTTTGTAGGGTTGATTGCCAATCGGATCCAATAGGATTGAGAATCGGACAATATGCTATTTATTGCCTGTGCCGTGTGTCTCCACTGTGGATGACGCCAACAGACGTCACTGCCAACGGCTGCATTACACCGTTGTGACCATTGTTACCAGGTATACATTGTAGTCAGGACTAGAAGTATACTCTGGGGAATTGCTTCTGAAATGTGTGCTGCTGCTCTTTACAATGGCAAGATATTTAGAAGGCAAAGAATGTGTCAAGCGGGAGTCGGAGACGCTTTGCCGATTTGCCTTTTGTCGCTCGGAATGAGCCCCACTGCTTTTCCATTCTTCCATGGCTCTTCTCTCGGCCGTACCTCGTCCATCCTTCAGGACCCGAGTATGTACTGTATTGCCTGGTATGTACCGTATACTCGCTAGTAGTTGCTAGTTACGTCTACTTCACTCTACGCTGCAATTAATCCTCGTACTGTATGGCTCACTACTCCAATCTTCCTCCAACATGACGATGAATTCATTTGACGGTCATTGTTCCTCCCCTCCGCCCCCCCGCCACCCCTTGCGTTCTCAATCGAGGGTCCAGACAACGTGGCCAGCCGATCAGGAATCGCCTGACCTGAAGCTGGAGCGATGATGTCGTTGATATCGTTGATGTCGTTGCTGTCGAAGATGCAAAGGCGCTTTCGTTGTCTTCCCTGTCCCCACGACGTCATATCGCTTGCTTCCCCAGTCTGTCATGCGAATATGGTCTCCCTATCCATTACGCCTGCTTTTCACTCTCTCCCTCCTCACAGACCCTCTCTCCCTCTCTCTGCTGCAGCTCCAGCTCGTACGACTCTATTCGCCTTTGCCCTTCTTCGACCCTTTTGCCTTCTGACGACTCGCCTGCCACTTGTTGTCCCGTCCCATCCGTCTTCGGCCATCTCGTATGTAAACCCACTGTTGTCGCTCCCGTCCATTCTATTCCTCTTTTCTCCGTTTCTCTTATTTTGCTTGATTACATACCCGTCTCTGACCTGACGCGCCTAGTCACTAGCCTCAATTGTTCCGTTGGAAGATACACAGATACACAAGAGTAGTATAAACCGCAATTTGACCTGATTGTCGCCAAGCAACCACACCCCCCTCCTCAGCAATTATCTTCTCTTCCCCTCTGCGCCAACAAGCAGTAACCCACATACACAATGGCCACCGCACAAGCCGAGAAACCAAAGACTCAACAGCCTCCTACTTACACTAACGACCCGGACGAATCCGAGACTGACTACGATTCCGACGACTACATCTCCGAAGAGGAAGAGCAAGCGCCGCAACCGCAGAAGCAAACGGCCCAGCGTCGCCGGCAACCTCCTCCGGCCAAAGGCCAAACTTACGATGATGACGATGACGATGCGGAGTACTCCGATGACTATGCGTCGGATGAGTATGACGACGATGACGACTACGACGATGATGACTACGACGGGGAAGAGGAAGTGCAACAAGCGATGGAACGCTGGCAGCCCACTACGATAAGCAGCAGTGACAACAAGGGCCAGAACATCTCCAACGGCGCAATGGACGCGGCGCCCTCGAACGACCAGAAGGGCGCAGACGAGGAGGGCATGCGCCTGAAGTTGGAACTGAACTTGGAGATTGAGGTCGAGCTGAAGGCTCGCATCCATGGTGATTTGACGTTGGCTTTGCTGTAAGTGACCTCCCCTGAATATAGAGCCTTTAACCCACCTCCCTCCCCTCCCGCTCCTTCTTGTTTGTCTGTTTTCTCTTGATCCGCCTCGGAGAGAATCTTCGAGGTTTCTTTCCTTCGAAAGAGTCTCTTCGGGGGTTTCTACCTGGCAAGAATGGAAAAACAACAACCACCGAACTCCCGTTGGACTCTGCTTAAGCAAACTGCAATAGAACCTGACGGATTGACGATTTTTCTTTGATGAACGCAGCGCATGATCCGGCATGCTCTCCCCATCGATTTTTGATTCTGTTATGCTTCGAGAGCGACCAATTCCACCCGAATTTCCTATCGAGAGTTTTCCTCGCCATCGCAAAAACGATCCATTATCCGCCGCCTGTGCTTGTCGCATTATGACGATTATGAAAGGACCTGTTAGTTGACGGGTTGATACTGTTGCTATATTCATTTATTGTGTTCTCCGCTGTTTCTTTTCATAGAGTTTGGCTAGTGTGTTATTGCGCCTAATTATACTCCCATCGTTGGCTGTTTTGTTATAGCGGTAAATGTAATGTTTTTCAGTTTTAGTCAATGCAGACAGACCTTGGCTTGAAGTATTGGCGATCGTGATTCGTGAGTCGTGCACGGGCACGGCTGCTTATGTCTATCTTCTATAGTTACCAGGAAGCATGCATGCGTGAACCATGCGTTATTTACTCCGGGTGGTAAAGAGTTATCAGCCTTGTGGCTGGCATGTCTAATTTGAATAAACTGCCAGATGCTTATCTTTTCATGTAGTGGACGTCAGCTATATGGTCCTGGCTTGATATGTAGTGCAAACAGGGATCATCAAGAGGACCGACAAAGAAGCGAGCCTGCTGCCCGAATGTTGTGAACACAAAAAGCAGATATCACTATCCAATGTTCAATACATGAACCCATATTTTGGTTTCACCGGGAAAACCCAGGGAGGATGGGGTGATGTTTGGCAGGAGAAGCCCGGGGCCTCGGACCAGATGCTTGGCATCGCAAAGGAGTACCTACTCCGTAACTACCTGGGAGTGTCTCAGGAAGTCACGCATGTTCAACACTGTCCTACCAACACCAGCACAACTCCATTGGGACTCACCATTTGCTGAGTGGTAGTATATATCCAGCTCTCAGACCGCTACTCGTGACTTTCTACGACCGTCGATTTACTTTGAATATCCACCACCGCGGACAATCCAAACAAATCACCAGAGCCTCAGAGCGAGCAAGAAGACAATATGTCACCACCACAGTCCCAAACCACCCCCTCTCCCTCCTCCTCGAGCAAAGACAGCAACGGCATAACCTTCACAATCAACCACATGAACACCAGCCACCGCGACTCCCTAACCTACTACCTCCGCGTCTACAATAACGTCTCGCCCTCCGAAGCCTCAACCGCCACCCTGGAATCCATCACCCTACAGGACCTCATAATCCGCACCGCCAACGCAAACCGTTATATAGTACCATTCGACCCGCCCCTGCAATCCTTCAGCGAGACGCGCGCCCGCCTAGTCGCCATGCACAGAGACTGTCTGGCGCAGCTCGGCCTCTCCGACACCAAGATCACCAACTACCAGTTCCCGTCCACGCCGCTCGAGATCCTTATCTTCCTGGTGTGTCTGTCCGGGCTTGTGGCATTCACGCGCCGTGAACACTTCCTCCCGGGCGGGTGGGTGTACGAGGGGTTACGGTTGGGCAGTGGGTGGTGGTGGCCGCGTGGGTTCGCGGCGTTCTGTGCCATGATGCAGCCGTTCGTGCTGCGGTTTTTGGTGACGGTGCATGCTGGTGAGGCGGCTTGGTTGGCGTATTCGCGGCTCAGGAGGCATGGGGTTGGATTTGCGGGATTCGTGTGGTGGGCTTGGCTGGTTTCGACTTTTGTCGAGGGCGCGCAGGGGTTTAAGCGGTTTGATCGGTTGGTTGCTAGTAAGGAGGGGGAGGGGAAGAGGAAGTAAGTTAATGCGGTGCTGTTGGTATTGTGGACTTGGTTTGTGGATGGGTGTTGGGTGGTTTGTACGATAGGTCTAGTCTAGGAATTGAGGTATCGAGGTGACTGTGATACACTACTATAGACACAGCGCATAGACACCCCCGTCTTGACTGCAGTGAGCACTCTCTGCCACGACACGGGCTCAGACAGTAATCTCTGTACCCAGATGGGTTTAGTGTCTATCAGCCGAAAGAGGGCTAGCCGAGCTCTAAAGCTTAGGTAAGACAGTGTGCTGCCGAGAACACAATCACCTGACCCGCCTAGCCCCATCGAGCCTAGCCCGGGGTAGGGCAAAGTGTCCCCCCCAACAAGCGAGCCACAGTGCGAAATTCACGAGACAGTCGACGACCAGCAACAACAACTCTTCGACCAACCCCATCGACCCTTGCCCGCTGCGTTCCTGGTGAAGGGCTGCAGGATTAGAGGTGAGTTCAGCTGCAACAGTTCCTGTGATAATTTGCGATCCCTTTTGAAAGCTGCGTTCTCTTCTTTTTTTCCCCGGTCTCGTTTCGACAAAATCGGTTGGTGCGCGTGTGCAAGTCTCGATCTCGAATTGGAGCCGTTATCATCAAGGACGCGGAAAGAAAAGGCTTGAGGATTATTGGCATATCGTTTCGACACAAGATAATTCGGAAGACGCTGGTACAAGAAGATTTTTTTTCTGTCTTTCACTTTATCGATAAAATTCCTTGGGTGATTGATTGCCTTTCTTCGTCTACTATTGGATCGCACACAATTGCAACATCGACTTTTTACCCGCATCCTCGACAAGATATCTCCTGACTCCGACGACGACTCCGACTTGATACTTGCTCGCTCACACAACCACGATCTTATCGACTACGAGACTCGAGAGAAAAGAAGGATAGATTCTTGCGTTCACAAAGGGGTCGCAACCGGGTTATCTCACCGAACCAGATCGCTAATTGTCTCTTGGTCAGTCCCCACGAACAGCAAATATGGGTATCTCACGCGATTCGCGCCACAAGCGCTCGGCCACCGGTGCCAAGCGGGCCACCTACCGCAAGAAGAGGTATGCAACAACGATACTCCTGCTAGCTAGCTAGCTAGCCAGTCGAGACAGAGGAACCGGTTATACTGACGTCCGATAAAGAGCCTTCGAGAAGGGTCGCCAGGCCGCCAACACCCGTATCGGTGCTAAGAGAATCCACCTGGTCCGCACCCGTGGTGGCAACCAGAAGTTCCGTGCCCTCCGTATCGACTCGGGCAACTTCTCCTGGGGTTCCGAGGGTATCTCTCGCAAGACCCGTGTCATCGTCGTGGCCTACCACCCCTCCAACAACGAGCTGGTCCGCACCAACACCCTGACCAAGTCCGCCGTTGTCCAGATCGACGCCGCCCCCTTCCGTCAATGGTACGAGGCCCACTACGGCCAGGCCCTGGGCCGCAGACGCCAGCAGAAGACCGGCGAGGTCACCGAGGAGAAGAAGAGCAACAGCGTCCAGAAGAAGCAGGCTGCTCGCTTCGCCGACCACGGCAAGGTCGAGGGTGCTGTTGAGAAGCAGTTCGAGTCCGGTCGCCTCTACGCCGTTGTCTCCTCCCGTCCTGGCCAGAGCGGCCGTGTCGACGGTTACATCCTGGAGGGTGAGGAGCTGGCTTTCTACCAGCGTGCTATCCGCAAGTAAACTATTTTATATTTTCTATCACCATTTCAAAATTTAAAATGTTACTAAAAGGATCTTCCGCGCGCTGTGTTGTTGGTCCCTGGGTTGTGGTGGCCGGGGGAGGGCAATGAATTATTTCTTCGGAGTTAGCAAATGTCCAGAAATTTCGATTGAACTGGTAGCTCTGATAAATGGATGAATTATGCAAACATCAATAGTATACTTTGTGCAAAAGTGGGTGTGTAAGTGTAGTTTTTTTAAGTGAGGGTATGATGGTTAGAGCGTTAGTTACCTTGTTGGTTAGTTAGGCTTAGTCGATCGACAATGACGAAAGAGGAACCTCACTGCCACTCCGAGTACTCTCTTTTATGTCTCCTCCGCCTTATACCTTACTTTCTTACCTACCTACCAACAACCCATTGATGCTCTATGCTATGATATAACCACCCCCATACTTTCCCCCACCTACCATTCACTTACTGACTCACTTCCCCAACTGCTTCCACTTAACGCAACACAACCCACACAATCCATACACAGGACACCTTCACCAAACCCACCACAAAACCAACCTCAACCCAACCCAAAGAATAATCTCTTCCCCCCCAAAGAAAAGGAATACCTAAGAAAACGAATACCCAAAGAAATACCAAAGGAAGTCCCAAAATGAAACCCAAATCCCGCACCCAGCCAACCCAAAAAACCACCCTCCTCTTACTGAGCGACACCCACAGCCTCACCCCGCTCCCCCGCCCCGAAAGCGACCAAGACACCTCCTTCCTAGCGCCGCTACCGGAATCCGAGATCCTCATCCACGCCGGGGACCTGACAAAAGTCTCCCGACGACACGAGCACCTCACGACGCTCGCGTGGCTGAAATCCCATCCCGCGCGGCTAAAGCTGGTCATCCCGGGGAACCACGACATCACGTTCGACGAGCCGTACTACCACGAGCTGGGCCATCATCGGCACCGGAATCGGACGGATCATACGGCGCCCTCGGCGATGGCGTCCTCCGCGGGGAATATCTCCAGCGGGAAGGAGGAGCCGGGGGTTTTGGAGGATCCCGCGGAGATTCGGGGGTTGTATACTTCTCCGGAGGCTTATGATGCTGGGGTGCGGTTGCTGGGGGAGGGGGTTCATTCTTTTGAGATTCCTGGGGATGGTGAGGGCAAGGGGAAGGGGAAGAGGAGGTTCAGGGTTTATGCTAGTAGTTGGACGCCTGAGTTCTGTCAGTGGGCGTTTGGGTATGAGAGGGGTGTGGATCGGTTTAATCCTTCTCCTTCTTCTGCTTCTGCTTCTGCTTCTGGTTCTGGAGGGGGGGATAGGGAGAAGCAGGATGGGAAGGAGGCGAATGCGCATACAGATACACATGCAGATACACATGCGCAGACGCAGACGCAGACGCAGACGCAGACGCAGAGCAACGAACATCAACCTGCGTCCCACGAACACTCCCAACACAACACCAACACCACCAACCAGAACCAAAACCAACCCAACGAAACCTCCGCCGAAACCCGCGAGCGCACCCGCCCGCACGGCAGCACAGGCTCGCGGGGCGAAGGCGCGCGGGGCGCGATCGCCGCCAACTCCGCGCGAGGGTTCGTGGCGCCGCACCCGATCCCAGACGACGAGGACATCGACATTGTGATCACGCATGGGCCGCCGTACGGGATCCTGGACCAGGTGGTGCCGAACCACGTGAGCGTGGGGTGCGAGCACCTGTACCGCGCGGTGAAGCGGGCGCGGCCGCGGCTGCATGTGTTCGGGCACATCCACGAGGGGTACGGGGCGATGCGGCGCGAGTGGAGCACGGGCAGCGACTCGATGATCCAGTGCGATGCGCAGCAGATGCGGGCGGAGCACTGCGCGCGCGTGGACGTCAGCCGGGGGAGCGCGATGCCGTTGAATCCGGGGCAGGAGACGCTGTTTGTCAATGCGTGCGTGGTGAACGTGCAGTATCATCCTATCAATGCGCCTTGGCTGGTGGATCTTGAGTTGCCTGTTATTGAGGAGGGTCCCAAGTGAGAGTGAGAGTGGTTTACTGTGCTTTGCTTTTTGCGTTTCTGTTATATATCCACTTTGCTGTGCTTGTGTCTATATGAAGTATGAGACTGCTGTTGACTTGGTCAAGACTGCGGTTGCCAGGAAGCTGAAAGGAAGGGGGTACCGGGGGTTCTCCCCCGGATACACTCATTCTCTGGTCTTAGGATTGAGGTAGACCAGGGAGCTGAAAGGAAGGGGGGACCGGGGGTTCTCCCCCGGGACGCACACTCTGCTCTGCTGTGTCTACCACTAAAGTAGGAAGGCTACTGTTGACTTGTGCAACATTCTTTGATAATCCGAATACCAATAGCATACACCTTATCAGTCTCACTCCGTAATCCCACCGCCTTCTCCGGGGTATAATTGAAAGCAAGGTCTGGACAGATAGTAAAGTATCTTACAAATATTCTAGTCACAAATGAGATCCAATAGAAGAGAAGAGTGAGAGAAAGAGAAGTAGGTATCTCGGTAATAAAGTATAGTAAAAAAGATCGTGCCTGGATCGGTGGACGAATGGGTAAGAAGAGAAGAGAAGTGAAGTGAAGTGAAATCAAAGCATCGCTGCAATGCAAGACAAGGCTGAGCCAACGCTGGTCCGAATAACAAGACGGTAACAATGTAAGTTAAAAAGGTTTAATGTCCAGACATTAGGAAGAATTGAAAGTAGATGAAAAAGAGAAATCACTCCTCCCGCAGAGGAGTTTCCGTCTTGAAGTCATGGCGGCTGCCCTTTCGACTGACGCCCTTGAGCAGACTGAATCGCTTCATCATTGAATCGCGCTTCCCATGGCTAGTGCTGTGTCCGTTACTGTGGCCTGTCGGGCTGGCGATCTCCGGGCTGCGGACGGAGGCCATGCTGCTTCGCGTGACTGGCCGGGGGTAGTCGCTGATGGAAGGGATAGTCGACCAGCCCCCACTTTTCGGACTGCTCACTGACGGACGCCCTTCGGCAGCCCCGTTGGTACGGGAAGTAGTGCGGCTGACGGAATCATGTGAGACGGCAACCGTATCCCGAGAAGCACTTCTGGACCGTTGTTCCTTCTGGCTTTGGGTCTCCTCGAGGGCGTTGCTGCTGATCGACAAGGAAGATCCGTGCTTGTGTAAAACATCGCCAAAGAGACTTCGCCGCTTAGTCTGAGTATCACGCGACTGAACTGTAGTGCGACTGTGAATCGTGGCTGCATCATCGTGATCAGTCGACTCTCCCTGGCCTTGCTCCCCTGGCTGGTTTGCGTTGGCGGTACTCTGCTTCCTAGGCTCATCCTGCACTGTAGTCACTGAATTGCTTGCGGCATGGTTGGTGCGTTTGAAAGGGTTCATCACGCTGATCCGATGGCTGACCGATTGCTTCGTCGAGTGCTTACGACCATGAGTCTTCCGCGAAGAGCGGATCAGCTCCTGCTCCGGGCTTAAGGCTCGCGAGGGAGACTGCTTCTGGCGCCCTTCCACCGATTTAGGAGATTTCCGGGGTGACCTTGGAGGCGTTGCGGGCTCGGCGGGACGGAGCGAGGCAATCTCCGGCGCAAAAGCCTCCTCAAACCGACGCATCAACTCCGCTTGCGTGGCTTGATGGGCCGGGCGGTGGTATAGTGCCAGAGCGTGCTTGATGGCCAAAGCATGGTCGATGAGAGCTACTGCGAGTGCGTTCTTCATCGGATCCGCTGGCTTGGGGGTCACCAACCCACCCTCGTCCTCGTCCGGCACATCTGACAAGAACTGCCGGTAGGACGCAACACAATTCGGAGTGGAAGCATGCAGATCCAACAATTGCTGCACTGCTTCGGTCAGATTGTTCAGGCTGGTGTCCTCACCAGATGCGGCCCGTCTCTGCAGCAAGGTCAGCTCTTGAGTCTTGCGCCAGGTCCGCTCAAGAGCGCTCTGCAGGGGCGACAAGGCAACTTCTTTCACCTCCACCACTTCACTGCGGCGCAGAATGTTGGGAAAAGGTTCTGCGGTGGTGAAGATAATCTTCTCCACCCACTGTTGCGTCACGTCCGCGTCGCGCACATGTCTCCTCAGCGTCGTTGTAAACTGGCAAGGCTCGGAAACCAGCAGATGATCTCTGACTGACTGCGGTATCTTGGACCGTTGATAAACTGGATGGTCCACTTCACGATAAATGCTGACAGAGCTGATCTGCAGAAATTGACCCTCATAGTCTTGAATCTCACCCGAAGACATGATCTGCGCCGCCGGATGCTCCCTTTGCATGCGGTCCACGAAGGCCGCCATTCTTTCGTTTGGAGCACCTTCGACAATGAACTCCTTGTCACGCAGAGTGGGCGGGAAGCCAAGACCCTTGTATATCACCCGGAAGTAGCGCGGGATCTGTTTATCTTCCTTCGCGATATGGTCGTAAATCTTGGCCATGGAACTCTGTGCCCTCGAAAGTTTAGCGAAGTCCATAATGGTGTCTTCGTACTGTTGCGTGAGCTCCTTGTAACAGACGAGCGCATGCGACCAGGCTTTGGCATCCTCAAAGTACTGAATGATAGAGAAATACAGTGACTCCTTTCTTTCGAATGGGGTTTGCTCAGGGAATGCAGGATTGAGCAGCTCCGGTAGCGTCCGTCTCGGATCCCACTCATATAGATCAGCATGGAATTGCAGCGCCAGGCCAGCTTCGGTAAGATTGCCCGCAGCAGCTTGAACTTGAGCAAGCTCGTGCACGTAACGTATGAAGATATCTTCCCGGCCCATGTCTTTCATGTACTTCATCAATCGAAGAGTATGCAGGCTTTCAGCCATGGATCCACCCTGTGATGCCACAAAAAGATCTAAAAGCTCATCCACCGTGGCAATCAAAGCACCGACTGCCTCGGATAGGTCCTCATCGAACTCGGAGTAGCCCTCGAAGTGGTCCATCAACTCTTGGATAAACAACTTCTGCACCACGCTCTCACTCATATTCTTTCGTTTGAATAGGTTATCGAGGCTCGAAATAACTTCCGTCTCGATGATGGACAGATCCTGATTGAGTCCCCATTCGCTCAGGATCATCGTTCGCAAGATCTCGACAGCGACATGTCGCAGTCCCTCGTGGACGCTGAGACAAAGTTCGATAATAGGTGCCACCAACCCGGGCACATACTGCACTTGGTAGCCGCCCAGTTTACTCAGCCCGTAGCGCTCGCTCTCCTCGTCAGTGGTGTCCCAGCCAATAGCTTCCCAGCTGGAATGCAGTAGATCCGCGCCCTGTTCTCGGACATCGCCAGCAATCTTCCAGATGGCGCGCCGCTTTTGTTCCGGGAACGTCTCGAGAGCAAGCGCCTCGCTTGAGACCACTTTGAGCAGAGTCATGAAGAAATTCTCCCAGAGCCTTGTGTCGAAAGTTTCGGCTTCTTCCGGAGCTGGGAGGAATTTCTTTATAAGAATTGTTGCGAGAAACTCGAGACTTTTGACCGTCGCACGGTGGTTGTAAACATGAACGCTGAGCCAGCTTTCGGGGTAAGCCTCACAGTTCAGTATTGAAGTGTGAACCTCGAACGCCTGGGAGAGGAAGGTGGATAGCTCCAAGCCCTTCAAACGAGGCCGTTTGGGGCTGGGTACGGCTGCTGTAGCGGCCATGATTGCAGATAGCTCGACCAATGCCTCATCGAACCGCTGCGAGTGCTTCGAGGATTTAACTTGGAACGGGAACGTCTTGCTGAAAAGCAAGGAGAGGTAGGTTGTTTCTTCCACCCCATCGGGTATGATAGAATAGTAGGATGAAACGATCTTTGGCATAAACTCGTAAATAAGGGAATCTGGTTGCTTCAGCAACTCCGCTACCACCGCGCAACACAGGCGAACTTGGTCGCGATACAGGTCAGACACGGCGCCTGTCGCGCCCCAGTACGGGGCCAACCAGCTGATGCAGCTGGAAACCAGGCTCCGTCTCTCCGAGCCGGAGCTAAAAACCTCAAGACGGGTATAGTGTTGAATGAGGACGAGCTTATAAAGGATCAGCATACCCTTGACGTCTTTACAGGCATCCATGAAGCTGAGCGCAATCATGATCATCTCATCTCGTCCGAGGACTTTGGAGAGTTCAGGCAGCCACGTGTGAAAATGCTGGACCACAAGCGTCTTACTGCCCACCGTCGCGGGCGATGTGTCCTTCATGAGAGCTTCGAGCAATTTGAAGATAGTATGCAGGTCGCGATTGAAGGTTGACTGAACCCGGGTAATGCCAATGCCTTCTTCCTTGGCCTTCTGCTGTTGTCGAGCATTGATGATAAACTTCAGAACATGCCGGCCGACTTTGAAAGTGGCGCGAAGACTGCGCGACTGTTGGGGATCAGAGTTAGCCTGGAGAAGACGGAGATAGCTTCTGACCAGACATGGCGTAGCGAAAGGGAAATTAAACTGGTTCTCAGCGTAGTGATCAACAAGCGGACCAAGGTTGAAACGTCGGTCATGCACAATTCCTAAGACCGTCACCAGGTTGTTGAAGATCAGATCCTCATACTCCTCGTTTCCAGCATTCTCGACCAATATCCCGAACAACGAATCCAAGACACTGCTAAGTTGCTTTACAATTTCGATTTCTGGGACGAAAAGCACCCGCTTGAGAGTGTCGAGGACTTCATCGACAGGTCGCTCTTTCCAGTTCAGAAGGCTCAGTATCACTTGATCTTGGGAGTATTCAGTGCTGCATAGGTGCGTCTCCAGGCGCAATGTAGCCAAGGGTCCTGTGATGGCTTCGTCTTTTGCTGACTCATTCTTACCGAGTGAGCTCCATGGAAGAGACAGATAGGCGCCCTTTCCGTTCTCGATGCTAGAGGTGCACTTATCATAAGCATGCAGCAAAAGCGAATGCGGGCCATCTCTCATGAAGGCTTTGTTGTCCCATAAAGGCATCCAAGCAAGAGCAAACGGGAACTCTGGAGCATCTGCGATACTCATTATCAAATGCGATCCTGGAATCTCGTCCGTTGGAATGTTCAGACGAATGGTTTGGTTCCACGGTGCTCCTCGTTCAGCCACCGTGGTTCGCCATGCGGTCTGGGAAGCCTGGTTAGATGCAGGGAAAACACAGCGGTCAACACGTGCTCCTGACGAGGTCCGGACCTCAAGAGTTAGTTGCAGGTTCCGAAGTCCAGTAAGCGTCGGTACAGGAACTTGACCTGACTGGGGATGGGAGAGAAGCGCATCGGCAGGGAATGTGGCATGCGAGATCGTAACGTAGATATCGGATCTGGGTTTTGTTGGGGCTTGGGAAAACCCGATTCGTCTGGTTTGAGTGACATTGAGCATAGTCGTGGGGTTCTTCCGGACCAAGGCATCTGCGTCGGGATTGGTGTGTGGATAGAGATGAAGATGCAGCCGAGCAGCCGGCTGGGATCGAACATATTTGCCACTGGAACTTGGGAGAAGAGTGCGGACCACGCCGTCAAAGCCGTCGGCGCGTCCTTCTTTCTCATCGTTATCATCCGACGGAGACCAGATGTTGATGACTTCCTCCGTATCTTTTTCTTGGCGAAGGATCTGGGAGACCTCCAAAAAGCCAATTCCTAATGTCCGGATATGGGTCGAGTCCTTCGTAGATTGACTACCGCTAGGCCGTTCTTTGTTGCTGGAGACACTCTCTGACGAACGAGGCGGTCCTTTGCTGGCTTCTTTGATCGCTTCAGTGCTTGTCGCGCCGCGCTTGGATGTCCACATCATACTGCGACGGGTTTTCAGACTTGCCTTCGCCGAGTGATTGGCCACAGTCGGCGTTCGACTGATCGTGGAGCCATCGCGCGAGAGCGATGATCTCGATTGAGCTGCGGCGCTAGCCACAGAGGTGGTTTCCGATGCCCGAACGGCGGCGATCAGGTACAGCTTTGGGCCGTTCGAAGTCTCATCGCCGAAATCCGTGTTGCTCAAGTCGGTGAAAAGCGTCTTTAGTTTGTTGCTCTGACCCATGTTGGCGAATTTGTCAGGAGAAGGAATATCCAAGAGGTAAGTCTCTGACAATGGCGTCAAAGCACCAGTCTCCGACTGTGAACACAAGTAAAGTGCTAATGTTACAGGGCCCGGCGCATGCCCAGATACCGCATTCACCTCTAAAAGAAAATGATGCAGAGAGGCTGCATCTGCCTGTTGCACGGGAGTACTTTCAAGCATACTCATCTCGGACTGCAGCTTGGTCAATTGAATGGCAGAGTCCTCGCCTGTGAGAAGACGACCCCTCTGTAGAGGGTCCCTAACAATGACTTCTCCGCCCAGCGTTTTATTTCCCTGTACCAGCTTCCAGACCACCTCTTGTCGCAATTGGACTTTCTCCTTGGCAGTAAGCACATTGTACTGGAGCTGCCGCCTTGCGAGGTCCAGTTCTTGTACGATCTTCGACATCTCCTCGACGATGCCGTATTGGCGGGAGAGTAGCAATTGGTGTAAATTGGTGGAATGCCATTCGCGGAGGCAGGATGCGATCTCATCGACGAGCGGCTCCGAAAGTGATGTCGGGGTTTCATCACCGATCTTGAGCATCGGGACGGGCGCGGCCGGTTTCGGTGCGTTCGGGTCGCGCGGAGCGACAATAATGGGTGTAGAAGGTAGCGAGACGGCTCCCAGGGTGTGGCTCACAAGTGAGCGTGGACTCGATTGGTCGTCTTCATCGAGCTTGTGGATGAAGATTTGCGACGGCTTTCCTTTCTTCGCAATCACTACATCGGACACCTCCCCGAGCGGGCCCTCATCGTCGTGGTAGGAGGTGATACTATCTCTCACATCCCCCTCGGTACCAGGTGTCAAGACCAAGCTCGACCGGTCTCCAATGGTAATTGTCCGCTCTCCGTCGCCCAGGACCTCGCGAATCTCGACGCAATTTCGCGGGAAAATTCCCGAAAAGACCCTCGCCTCTAGTGTCTGTCCTTTGATGCTGGTCAACCCTGCCAGTAGCGAGGGCGGAGCGACCAGATATCCGCGACACCATTCTCCATCGGCGCCTCCTTGCTCAATTATGTACAACTCATCACCAAGCTCGAGGGGTAGGTCTGCCGGGGTGGAGGGCTGGAAGGGATAGATGGCCACAGCAAAAGCAATGCGAGGCAGAGGCCGCCAGGGCATAACTGCGATGAGAGGCGGCAATCTCGATTAACACCCCTCCGCGGTGGTCGTCACAAGGGAGAGGGGGATCGACTCAGGAATGAGGAGTGCACCACTAAAGCGGGGTCGCGAGGGGTTCGAAGGGACTTTGTGGCCTGATCGATCGAAATGAGGGCGGCGCTACATGCAGCTGTCTGGAGCAAGTGGAAAGGAAAGGAATGCGGGCAGTTCGTCAGGCGTGTGGGAGCGAGTGCGATTCAATTGCGACACGGCGGCGTGTTGTATGTGTCTTAAGGTTATTTTCGTTAAGGGGTGCGCGGTTCTAAAGTATCACTAGAATGCGGCGCGGAAATGTGCGGTTAGTGAGTGTGATGTTCCAGTAAGCGAAACGCACGCGTAGAATGTTTCAATGAGACTCGAAGGAGCAGGGTCATGATAAGCGGAAGAGTAAGTTAGAGAGTGTCTTGTCTTTCTGTCTATGAAGGAGCGGGAGGTCGCGAAGGGTCTCCGGGACCGGGACCACCACCACCACCACCATGCACACACTCAATTGCAGAAGGTACAACGTATGTCAATTAGACATTTGGTGGTTGTCAGCACCCAGAGCATTGACTTAGCTCTGTGTGCTTCTGCCGTGAGCTTGGCTGAAATTCGTGGGAGTGCGCGCGCCGCCCCCCTCCTCTCTCTCTCTCTCTCCCCTAAACAGTGGAATGGGAGTGGAGCCCAATTTTTGACTTGGCAGGAACTGTGGAGAAACCTCACACAACTGAAACGTAGGCAGGGGGAGGGGGAGAAGCTTACCAAGTTCGAGAGGATTGAAGGAGGGAAGAATATTTGAGTCAAGTGAGGTGGGAGAAGCAATGGTGAAAAAAGAGTGGGAGTAGAATTGTGGCCCATAAAGAACGGGGAAGTGATTCAGATGGGGTGGAGGAGGAGGAGGAGGAGGGGATGAAGATGGGGGGAAAAGAGGGAGAATCTAGAGAGAGTCGAGAAGTGGGAGTACGGAGTACGGAGTGCTAAATTGGTAGTTACAGTAAGTACTGTACTTAGACTAGTAGTAGTCGAGACAACCGTAGACAAGAATAATTAGTCTAGAGGCCTGAGGCTCTATCAATGGAGGAGGCTAGACTTGAGGTCGAGCCACTTGGATTCATTTTATCTTATTTAAGGATTCCTCCTGGCTTCCAATTGTCTGCGAAATTAGCTTTGATTGACTGGTCTATTACTGCTGTTACCTGCGGTCTACTTGCTGTACCTGACGCTTTCAGCTCTTGTCATTATTATTATTGCTGCCAACTTGAACCCTGGTTCAATTGTTTTGCCCGCTCTCCGTCACACGGGATCTGGAACTAATTGGTCTAATCACTTCTTCTCGTCCTGCCATCCCATCCATGGATCTTCATCGGGATCGAACCCAATCGATCGACTCGCAATCAAGCAGTCAGTGGTTTCCAGCACGTTACAGTCCAGCTCTTTGCTTTTTTTTTTTTTTTTTTTTTTTTTTTTTCAGGCAGGATAGATGCATAAAAGAGCAACGGTTAGTATCTAGTGTCACGGAGGTTGTAGGTTTGCCACTGGCGGCATATCTGATCAATCT